>NW_021319856.1:264651-266612 GCF_001605985.2 Dendrobium catenatum | reverse complement strand
TGCAAAGTGCCCAGGGATTACCGAAATCCAAGTCATCTTCATACAGGTCCTTTAGGTGATCAAGCCCCACAAGATCAGTTTGTAATGTGATGAGCAGTGCAGCCCTTCGGCTAAGATCATCGGCGACCCTGTTTTCTATTCCCGGTTTGTGCTTTATTGTGAAATTAAAGCGTTGTAAAAATACTAGCCATCTTGCGTGCATTCGGTTGATATTTTTTTGTGTGTTGATATATTGTAATGCTTGATTATCACTGCAAAGAATGAAATCTTGATGAAGGAGATATGATTCCCACTGCTTGAGTGCCTGAACAACCGCGTACAATTCCTGTTCATACGCTGCCCATTTCTGTCGGGCTGCGCTTAATTTCTCGCTAAAAAATGCGACAGGTTTTCCGAGCTGAGATAATACTGCCCCGATGCCAATGGAAGAGGCATCCGTATCGACGACAAAAGGATGCTCAAAGCTAGGGAGAGCCAAAATGGGTGCAGTAGTAAGGGCTTCCTTGATGGCTTCAAAGCTGAGTTGTTGTTCAACCTCCCACCGAAAGGTTTTGAACTTTAGGCATTCGGTAATAGGGGCCATGATCATACTGAAATTTCGAATAAAACGCCTGTAAAAATTGGCCAGACCGTGAAAGCTCCTCACGTCGAAAAAGGAATTGGGCTGCGGCCAATCCTTAATAGCGGTTATCTTCTGCGGATCTACTTCAATGCCGTTGCCTGAGACAATAAATCCAAGAAACTTGACCTTGGGAGTAACCAGTTCACACTTCGGTAGATTAACATAGAGCTTCTGGCTTTTTAAAACCTCAAACAGAGCCTTTAGGTGCTGTAGATGTTGTGGTGGATCCGAACTATAAACGAGGATATCGTCGAAGTATACTATGCAAAATTTGCCCATAAAAGGTTTCAGGATTTCATTCATCATTCTCATGAACGTGGAGGGTGCATTACACAACCCGAACGGCATGACTTTCCACTCATATAGTCCCTGTGGAGTTTTAAAAGCCGTCTTCCATTCGTCTCCCTGTCGGATACGAATCTGATGGTATCCGCTGCGTAAATCCAGTTTGGAGAATACTGTTGACCCCGCGAGTTGATCCAGCAATTCGTCGATGCGAGGCATGGGAAAACGGTATTTAACAGTAATTTTGTTAACCGCCCGGCTGTCGATGCACATACGCCACGTGCCATCCTTCTTGGGAACAAGCAACGCCGGTACCGCACATGGACTGAGGCTCACTTGTATGAGCTGTTTCTGTAGTAAATCATCGATCAGTTGCTGGAGAATGATTTGTTCCTTTGGGTTGAGCCGATAGTGGGGCAAGTTCGGTAATGTAGCACCAGGCGTAAAATCAATTTGGTGTTGAATCTTCCGTAATGGGGGCAGCTCGGCAGGTAGTTCTTCAGGAAGAATTTCCCGATATTGCTCCAGAAGCTCGGACACTTCCTTCGGGTACTGCTGGAGAGAAGTGCATTGGTTGGGCTCGGTGACTAACAGGGCAAACATAAGGGTATGATCTCGCCAATCCCGGATCAAGCTATTTCCTGAGACAAGATGTATTGCCGCCTGTTTAGCAATGTCCCTTCCTGGGGATGATGTATCGTTCACGCCAGGCAAAAGTCGCAGTCTCCGCCCTTTCCAGTCCAGGGAATACACATTGGCCCGACCATCATATTGGACGCCTACATCGAACTGCCAAGGTCGCCCCAAAATCAAGTGGCACACGTCCATCTCCAAGACATCGCATAGTACTTCACAGGTATAATGTTTGCCGATAGAGAATGTCACACGGCAAGACTCGGTGACAAGGATTTCCATTCCTTTCTTGACCCAACTGATCTTATACGGATGAGGGTGTTTGGTGGTCTTTAACTGCAACCCTTGCACAACAGCCTTCGCAATAATGTTCTCGGTACATCCGCTATCTATGAGCAAATCACACACCTTCCCACTAATA
>NW_021319856.1:247921-263776 GCF_001605985.2 Dendrobium catenatum | reverse complement strand
ACGTCGTCAATTCTCCGCTTGACGCGTTCTTGATCAGCCCAAAGCATCTCAAGTGTTCGAACTTCCTCTGTCGCCGGCTCCTTGCCCTTGTCCGCCATTTCTCTCCAGGTGATGGCTCTGATACCAACTGACGCCTTCTACAGGATCTGTGTACCTGGAACAGAAAAATACAAGTAATGGCAAGCGAAAAACCAGGATTCGGATATGAATACCTCTGTATTCTGTTTTGTATTACTGTTGTAATAAGGAAGAAGACAACTGAGCTCCTTTCTCTCTTTTTCCTCTATGTATAAGCACCTTTTTCTAAATACTATATTTGTAAAAAGTAATGAAAAAGGCTGTAACTAACAGCTAAATAGAAAATAGTAAATAGAGTAGTGGGAGACTAGGTGGTTCGTTAGGGGGATAACGTGTGTCTCCAGAACAAATAACTATCCTGCATTGCATCAATAGTAGTATGATTATATAGATCCTAAGTAACGTATATGATTTTTTTGAGAAATATATCTATGTTTTGATCGATAGCTTAATTTTCACTGCTATTTAGAAAATAAAAAATTTTTGGAAGCTCTACTTGTTTAAATTTAAAAAATAATAATAATTATATAAATTTAGATTCTGGGGCATCACATATTACATCACTGACATGCTCCCCTACTCAAATCTCATGAAAGCCTTCTACTCAAATTGCATAATTTATATTTACACATTGTCACAACACCTTCCCCCAATAAAGGACATCATTTGTAATTAACGACAAACACTAGTGAAATAGTTTTAACTGAGCTAAGCATTGTGATTTTTTCCTTTTCAAGATTGTTCAAGTAAAAATAAAATAATGATCGCTACTATTTAACAATAGCATGCCAATATGACATAGGTCATATAGAGGTGAGTCAAACCAACTGGAGTAATCATGCATGAAAAGTGATAAACATTACCATTGCTAATCATGCCAATGTACACAATCATTTATATGATTGATGGACACTATTGATGTCAACTCTGACTCCCAACATCAACGCTAGGATTTATATTTAATTTCATGATATCTGGTCTTCTCCTCTCAAAAGAGTATGATTAAACAAATAAACAAATAATCACTTAAAGACAACTATCATATCACATGGTTCTTCCAATTTCAACCATATAATATGTTTGTTATATCGTATTAATGATTTCCTTGAGGAGGGGCATCATTTATGATCAATAATAAACACTAGAAGAGTCATTTTAATTGGATTAGCTCTACGTGCTTTTTCCCTTTCCTAGATTTCCACAGAAATTTAGGTGCCTTACACTTCTTATAAATCCTCTCTTTATTCATGTATATATTGGGTCTTCATATAAAACTGAGATATTAACTCTCTATCTATCTACTTATGTGAATATTACAACAAATAACATATATTACATATACAGTTTATCACTTCATTATTATTATTATCTTTGCTTTATGATCAGACAATGAATTGCATATCTTCTAAACATATTAAGAAATAAATCTATCATGATAATTCGACTAAACTTTTATTATAATTAATATTAAAGCCTTTAAATTTTTTTTAAGATGGATGCAATATATATCATGTAAAAGCACATTTAAAATCATTAAATTCAATCATTATCATTTTTCACCATATTATCAACTTTGTCATAATACCACATGTTTTATGTCATTTTATTAAAATCTTGATTTGTTTTAAATTAGGCATATAATTGTTGTTATAATTACTTGTAATGATGAATTTATTTATTACATCTCTTTAAAATTTTTTGATTTAATTAAATAATATTTACAATTTTATAATATTACTTAATTTTTTAAATTTTATCAATATACATTTAATGCATATGTAATTATACTAGTAAATATAAAAATTTCAATATTAAATGTACAAATAAAAAAAATTAAATAATATATCTTTAATATTTAATATATTTTTTCCCTCATTCATTCCCCTTCAACAAAACTACCCGAAATGGTCGGCTGATTGCCACATACTCATAGGAGAGATCATCATATTCGTTCTTACCAAACGTGGGGTCCACCAAGAGGCGCGTTGAATTGTCGTCGAGTGCGCGACCTCGTCGGTACACTGAATATAATTTCCTCCCTTTCCAGCCTGCTTCGTAAAAGGATTAAAAGCTAATCACATCGTCATTTAAAAAAAAATAAAATTAAATAAGCTTCAGCTTTATCACATTTCACATGTTTCTTGCCCTTTGCTCACGTGATACGCGCTTGTAAAAATTAAAATGCGCTTGAATTGTTTATATTCAAATAAGCGAGCAAAACGTGCAGCTTACCTGATTTATTTTTTTCCTTTCTGGCTCAATTATGAAAGGGCCTTCGTACCATTATTATCATTTTTTTTCTTTCGTGGGACCGCCGTTTGGATGGCCTCGATCTGCTTATTTCAATATTACCGACGGCGTGGGTCCGATTGTTTAATTAATTAAGAAAATTAATATATATATATATATATATAGAAAAATTTGGGGCAGGGCCCAATTTTTATAAAGCTAAATAAAGATTACAATAGATAGCAACAAATAAAGAATACCCAAAAAATAAGCAACAAATAAAGAAAACAAATAGAAACCAATAGAGTACCAACTCTTCAAAGTAGACTAGAGAATAGCCTGGATACAGGAGAATGCGACTTGGTTTATCCAAGCCAACATTCATATTCCTATGATATATAAATGGGTCTTCTCAAAAAAATTAGGGTCACTAAAGAGTCCAACCAGGCAATGCAGTAGGCACAATGACCTTTTTTTATTCTTGAATTTGATCTTCCCTTGGTTGCCATGAAAGCCCTCCAAGTGTTTGAATATAAATAACTAGCTTTGTTCATCATCGTCCTGATAGAATCAGTCAAAAACTTGCATCGTGGAACCAAAGTTATTTAAAGAATATAATTCCTTGAAACATTTATATTCTCATTATTAGCCCTTTTCAAAATTTTAAACTAAATAGCCTTCTTCACTTGAGTGATTATATAAGACAATCTTTCAGTTCCCAAAAAATCGCATGTTATTCTTTTCTTTCAATAAAAGATAAACCGAGCATACGATTGTTAAAAAGAGAATATGCTTTTCTCTTTTATTTGATTGTTGACAATTATCAATACAATCAAATAATTGTAAAATATTATGTCTCATTAAAAATAAATCTATGAAAAGAAATAAACATTTGATCACAACAAAAGAATAATCACATTCAAAGAAGAAGTTCTTATGATTTTCGGCCTCCTTATTACATAAAACACATATAGCATTCATGTTAATAACCCTCTTATTCAACAAATCTGCTATTTTCATTCTTTCAATACTTGCCATCTAAGTGAATGAAGAAAATCATATCTAAGATTTTATTTGGGATAATTTTATTTCTATAAAATAACTTTTTAATACATTAAAAAAATTATTTAAAAATTAGAAAAAAAAAGTCTCCGCAAATGAAGCTTAAATCATAACCTAAAAATATTAATGTATTACTAAATTTATTTTATAATTCGGTGCAATATATAATTATCCTAGCTTATTATTAGATTTTTTATTTCATTTTTTATATACATATTTTGTGTGTGTTAAACTGTTAATTTAGCCATAAATTAGTATTTTTTTCTTTTATTAATTTCTTTTCTCATTTTTTTAAAGCGCCCGCCAACCTTATTACTGTTCACACGTGGGCTAGCCGAGTGGTCAGAAAAGGCTTACTGATTGTAGTGCTGCTCTAGGGAAGGCGCCTAATAATATTCAATTCACAATTTTTTTTCTTCTGAAGTTTATGGCTACTGATTAGAGAAGAAAATACGAAATGAATTACATAAATATGATTTAATACATTTGTTTGAAAGGCATATATAAATCGGGGATGGGTGAGCACGGTTGGGAACCTCCATCTCGGATTCGAATCCCCTTTACTGTTGGCTCGTCTCTTCAGTGGGGCAAAAGCAAGTGTGAGCTCGATGCTGGTGGATGCCTCCTTAGATTCCGCCGAGAAATTAGTTACACTGTCAAGCACTCTCTTTAAAGTGATAGTAGGTAGAAACCTCCGTTCCCAAAACAATAAAAAAACATATACAAATCTTATATTCATTTATATTAATTTTTAAATTTAAACTTTTTATTAATAAAATGAAGAATTTATTTGAGATAATTTTCTTACTCTTTTAGATATTATACTTACATGCTTTAAAAAAAATACTAGGTGCACTTTCTATTTTATTCATTTTAATTGAACTAAATGTATAAGTTTGATATAAATATATTTTTAATATTCATCATATATATTTTATTAAGAAAGTTAAGAGGATATTTTAAATAAAAATCATATGAAGTAATCAAGCATTTATTAAAATTTATTTAAATTAAATTATCTTTATATTTTAAAAATTATTTAAACATAAAATATGTGCCTACATAACTGAAAATTCTAAAATCATTATTAGAGCTTTAGTCCTCAACTAACATGAATAGATGGGCATATTAAGGCTTCGTTTATAATAAGTTTTTATCATTTTTTCAAAAAAAAATTGTGCCAAGAAAGCTCTTTCAAATAAAACTTAAATTAGAGAAATGATAAAAAAGAATAAGCATTCACAATTTTTTCTCATGCAAATTTATATTTTTATTTATGTAAATAAATCAATATTTGGATTAAAAATTAAATCAATTTTTTGCTAAATTTAAGAATGAGTCGCTATTATATTAGGTCTGATTCAGTAAATCAGCAAAATTATTATTAGGCCCACATTTAAAGATCTAATGAAATGACTTTGAGCCAATTTTAAATTTAATCGAAGATCGGATGATGTATAATTGTATATACAGCACTTAGCAAGTGAAAGATATTTTTATCAGAATATTATATTATTTGTAATTCTGTTATTAACAACGAAATTGCTAATATTTTATTGTGGTATCTTATGACGGTTTTCATGACATGCATGAGAGAAAAATATTTTAAAATATATATAACAATTCAAAATATATCACAATTTTTTTAGACCCCCCCCAAAAAAAAAAGTTTTAAAATACTATAGTCTTTAGGCAATTATCCACAACAAATAGTAAATAGAATTCATCATTTTATTTATTAATTTGAATTCTAAAAATATCCTTACAATCAAAATTTGTTCCAAAGGGCATTGCCTCCTTTGAACCCCCAGATATATCTGCAAAGCGTACTACGATCAATGATAAAAATAAATAGGGATTGTTATTGCCCTTTTCTTGTAGTGAAGGGTCGAACAAAATTAAACGCAATACCAATAATTACGTCTAAGTTTGTCTTCCCTTAAAATTAAGATTGATTCCGCTCCTACTCTTAATTAATAGTCTTTTTTTTGTATGTTGATTTGAAATTTTGACTATCAAATAAAAGATTCGAAGTTTGAGTGTTACATGCACGAGTTTATTTAAAAAAAAAAACGAACTAAACGTCTGATCCTAAGCACAAATTAATTGTAAATGAAGTCCAAATCATAAGTAAACCAGCTATTAAAGGGAAACCCGAATACACTTTCCGATTTCCCGCATTAATAATAGTGTGAAAGGCAGCCCATTCCGTGGGGAACCAACCTTCCGTCTCTCCAGCCTCTTCCGTCGCGTTACTCTCCTCCTTTTCCGCCACCATCACCGCCTCTGATCCCGACCGGGTATACTTTCTCTGTCATCGTCTCCTAACCCTAACGCCTGAACAGCTATAGCTGACGCCACTGTATTCCATTTGCACCCCTTTATGCTGTTGCGATGAACCTTTGGACCGACGACAACGCCTCCATGATGGAGGCCTTCATGGCCTCAACCGACCTTCATGGGCTGCCTTGGACTCCGACGCCGACGTCGTTGAACAATAATTCTACTCCTCTCTCCGGCATGTCGGGTACCGCCGCCACGCCAGCTTATTTCACCCAGGAGACCCTGCAACAGCGGCTCCAGATGCTGATCGAGGGGGGTAGAGAGAGCTGGACCTATGCGATATTCTGGCAATCATCCAATGACGTTGGCTCCGGCGCGAACCTTCTTGGCTGGGGAGATGGGTATTACAAGGGTAGCGAGGAGGGGAAGAAGAAGCGGAAGGTGAGCACGGCTGCATCCGCGGCGGAGCAGGAGCACCGGAAGCGTGTGCTTCGTGAATTGAACTCCCTAATCTCCGGCGGCTCCTCCGGGTCCTCGCCGGACGATGCGGTGGAGGAGGAGGTCACCGACACCGAGTGGTTTTTCCTTGTCTCCATGACGCAGTCCTTCATCAACGGCCATGGGCTTCCGGGACAGGCCTATCTCTCCGGCACGCCTTCCTGGTTCTCAGGAATCGACCGGCCCACCATGGCGTCCTGCGAGCGAGCCAGACAAGCCCAGGAATTGGGGATCCAGACCATGGTCTGCGTTCCGGTGGGAACCGGCGTCGTGGAGTTCGGATCGACCGAGGTTATCTTTCATAGTGCGGAGATGATGAACAAAGTTAAGGCTCTGTTCGTTTTCAATGGCCACGACAGCTCCGCTGCAGAAGTACCCTGGCTTCCGCCGGCGGTGGCAGAACAAGTTGATGCTAATCCATCGACGATGTGGATCTCAGATCCATCGGTCATACAGATCAAGGATTCGGTTTCCCCTCCTACCGCTATCTCTGCTTCACAAGCCCCAATTCGGTTAGACAAACCTAGCACAAGTGGCCTCACTGAAAGCCGAAATTCGATTCCAATCCAGCAAACGCTGCAAAACCGACATCAATCAGTGAATCAACAGCACCCGTTCTACAGCAGAGAGTTCAATTCCTCAGATTTTACTCGTAACAATGCCACCCCTTACCAACCCTCCAAGCCGGAATCCCGCGATGTCCTTAACTTTGGGGAAAGCAAGAGGAATTCATTTTCTTCCTCCCCCTCAGTCCAACAACAAATCCCGGACGACAAGAAAATCAAAAAAGCCGCCGTGGATACCACGTCCCGTGGAAGCAACGAAGAGGGCATGCTCTCCTTCTCCTCAGCCCCAGCGCGCCAAGTTTCTACGGGACATGGGAAGGCCTCAGCTGCTGCCGATTCAGACCATTCCGACCTCGACGCTTCTGTCCGCGAGGCTGAGAGCAGCAGGGTGGTAGAGCCCGAGAAGCGGCCGCGGAAGCGCGGCCGCAAGCCGGCAAATGGCCGGGAGGAACCGCTTAACCACGTGGAGGCGGAGCGGATGCGGCGTGAGAAGCTGAACCAGAAGTTCTACGCGCTGCGCGCCGTCGTCCCCAACGTCTCAAAGATGGATAAGGCTTCGCTCCTTGGCGACGCCATTTCTTATATCAACGAGTTGAGATCGAAGTTACAATCACTGGAGAGTGACAAAGAGGGGCTGCAGTCTCAGCTCGAGTCACTAAAAGAGGAGAGCGACGCGGGACCTTCACGGCCCCTGCCGCCTCTCCTAGCGGCGACGGCGGAGCATGAGCTTAAGTTGATGAATGGCTACGGGCGGACCGCTGGCGTGGAGATCGAAGTGAAGCTTCTTGGCGTGGAGGCGATGATACGCATACAGTGCCAGCGCAGGAACCACCCGGCGGCGAGGCTGATGGCGACGCTCAAGGACTTGGATCTCGAGCTATACTACGCAAGCGTCTCGGTCGTGAAGGACCTCATGATCCTGCAAGCAACGGTCAAGATGTCGAGCTGCGGGTACACACAGGAGCAGCTCAGCTCCATGCTCTTCTCCCGCGTTGCCGATCCAATACTCCGGCGCTAGGTATAGATAAATGTCTTGTGCCACCTTCATCAAAACCGTTTCTTTTTTCTTGTTTTTGGTTTTTTAAGCCGAGTGTTGTATCATCATCTGTTTTTGTGTAGGTTATATGGATTCCAAAATTTCTACAATAATTTTTAAAACTTTCATCGATACATCCATAATATAATTAATAATTATTATGTAAGCCTTCAGTGATGCATGTATCAAAACTTCATGATAATGTCACTTGAATATTGCAATATCTACATAAGCATAATAAAATTCAATGTATATATATATGTAATATTAAAGTTTTAGGTGTTAGATATGTAAATATGATAGTATAAAGTGGTATGTATGTAAAATTCCCATAATTATATAGTGAATATCCAACAAATTGAGATCAGGCCTATGGCCTGACAGTTGATGGAAGACCTTCATCCTGATCTCATTCAGACTTGAATCACCTAACCTACCCGCAAAAATAAAATAAAATAAAATCATATATTCCTACAAGAAATATTATCTAAGGAAAAAATATAAAAAAATTAAGGTAGGAGCATGATATCCTATCTTACATAGATTTATTTTTTTACTAGTGTGGCATGTGAATCCCAAATTAAAGTCTCCAAATTGTTAATGGAGGTAGCCAAGCTTTTAACAAGGTGGAAAGGAGGTATTACTAGGAGGTAATAAGGAGCTAGTATCAAGCTCAGGGAAATTGAATGTAATGGAATCTATATTTAGTGTATACTTGAGGGATATAAGAAGATAGAGAGATTTGAGAGACTATTTTGAACTTCAAGAAATTCAGAGTTTTGTAGAATGTGGAAAGTTTATGGTCAATGAAAATGACTTATCACATGAATTGGAGTGAGACATTCATGGTTGGGAGGAGAGGATATTTGGCTTAAGCTTGAGGCCACCAACGACAAGAGAAAAACTTAATGCGACACTATTAAAACATGTAAATATGAGAGGAGAGTTAAAAAAATAATAATAAAAAAAGGAGAGTTGACATAGCCGATGAGAGAAGCATATATCAGAAAATCCTAACCCTAGCATAGTCCATATAAAAGAATAAAAGTTCAAATGATTTTCTTGGTTTTGGTCTTCTGTTGTGACATGTTTGATTTTGAATGGCTTCTTTCTTTGATTTTTGATGGAAGGGTTCCTTTTCTACTTTGGTGGTGTTGGGGGCTTGCCTTTGCGGTTATTTTTTTCCTTACTTTGGTGGTGTTGGGGGCTTGCCTTTGCGGTTATTGCTTTTTCTTCGAGGTTCGAGCAATGATTTGACGACTTCTTATTCACCTCCTAGACAGTTTTGGCATGCTGGGAACCATTGGTGGTGGTTCCTATTGATATATTTGGTGATTGTTACTTGATTTCTCCTCTAGATGGTCATTGTCTAGCTTCTGGGTGTTTGCAGAAAACTTCCTGCCAATTACTGAGCTAGTTTGGCTTCTGCTTCCTTCTCTATTTATTCTCTTTTTTATGGTTGTGGAATTGTAATTTTGGCTTTGTTCTTTTTTGGACTTACTTGTATCCTCTTTTTTTTCTTTGAAATATAATCCCTTTTCAAAAAAAACAAAAGGTTCAAATGATTTATTATTTACATTATTTATGTATTCTTAGAAATATAATTTTTTTTCTTTTAAAACTATACAAAGGGTGAAAATCTTCCGTAATGTGAAAAATTCATTATAGTTTTAGCTGTATCCAAAAGCCTAATTAAAATTTAATGAAATGACCTCAAAAGTCGTGAATCAATATCAGCTCTTTTTGACTTCAATAACATTTAAAAATTATAAATTTATATTAAAAAAAAATGTGTTTAAAAAAAAGTAACATTTTGCGTGTGAATTTCTTATATAAGTTTAGTGGTAAATGAATAGACATATTAAATAGCTTGTAATTTTATAAAAGAATAACAGGCTATCAATGCCAATTAGGCCACACAAATGGCATGACGTTTATATTTCTCTTACTCTGGACTTTTAGCCTATTACGCGTGAAGTTGTTGCTAAGGTTACTGTAGCTGTGGGGCTCAACCGCTCAAATGATGCTGTTGCACATGGGAAGAAGCTCCTCCGGTTTGACGTTTAAGCAAGAGAGATTTCTATACACAACTCTTCTTGGCCTATTGGTTGAAAGTTTAGGCTTCCAACTAAGAGGTCCAAAGTTCGAGTTCATGTGTATGCGTTGTGTGTGTGAGTTTGCCTTAAATGGCCTAAATGTCCCAAAAAAAAAGAGAGATTTCTATGGGATTAAACTTAGGATTTTTTCTTTTAGGAGCTTACAGGAATCATAAATTAGGAGTGCATTTCAGTCGACATTAAAAAGTACCGAATTCTCTAACGGATTGAGCGCAAACTTTTTTTTTAGTTGATATTGTGAAAATGGTCAAATAATTTGGCGTAACATGCGGGGGAAATGTCGAAACGATTGGCTTAGTTTGGATAGAGAGATGGGAAGACTAGAAGGGGAGAGGGATGAGAAGAGAAAGAGAAGAGAGGAGAGAGTATTTTTTATATAATAATATTTAAATATTATTTTTATTATAATATTGATATATTCTATAAAAATATTTTGATCGGGTATGAATCTCAACCGGAATAAAGTTGGAAAGTTTCAAAATCAAATTTGGAACTATATGAACCCTGATTTTTGCAAACTTATAGTCGAACTGAACGTCTCAAAAATATGAAATCAAAGACACCAAATTCGACTCAATCCAAGCCCAAATGAGTCCAAATCAAAGACCCGAAGAGCATTTGGAAAGTTCAAGCTATAAGTTAGATGACCAAATGATTTCCAAAAGTGACACACTTATAGTCGAATCGAGCACATTGACGAGACAAATCCAACGAGCATGAGATCGTCAAATTCTGACACCATTAAAGCATTCAAATGCCTAGTAAACAATCCATGATTAAGGGGATCAATATCGATCTTCCATTCAAATCACTCCCAATTACTTACTCTTGATCTTCTTCCTATTTTACTGGCCATTTCACTCTAAGAAAACTATAGATAGACATATCATTCCTCATGGAAATGAGCTTTTATTATGTACGGACACCATACGGGAGAACCGTCCGGTTAAGCACTGGGTACCCATCGATACTTAGGGGTACCGAGCTGGTACCCAGCAATGGGGTGACATGGGGCATTTTTATTGGTCTCCGGACGCCCTCCTCACTCCGCACAGAATAATAAATCCACGGAAAGGGGAGGAAGCAAGGGGACCCAGGTAAGGAAGCAAGGTGGAGAATAAATAAGAGAAACTAGAGTTCTCTTGCCACCAAACTCCTCCTTGACCACCACCAGACTTTTTCCTGTCCACCAACTAACATTAGACTTTTGCCCGGCCACCAATTAGTATCGGACTTTCACCTGACTTCCAATTCTTGTTGGACTTCCACCGAACAACGGTCTTTCCAACCTCAGTCACCTAATAACGGTCTTTATTATGAACTGTCGAATGTCGATTATGATCTTTCCGACCTCCGATGCTAGCCGACTATGGTCATGTCGACCAAACGAACATATCAATTTCTGATTCTTCCAATTTCAACAATGTAATACACTCTGTATGATCTATATTTGCGACATCAAACCAAGGCATTCACCCCAAGGAAGAGGTTCATTTGGAATTGATTGCAAATAGTGGTGGATTCATTCAAACTAAGCTAGTCCATATGATTTTTTTCCCCTTTTTAGGGTTTTTCACATAAAAACTGGTGTCTCTTATGAATGCTACATTATTTCTTTTATCTGATTTGTTAATCATAGTTATAATATTTAAAATTAATATACTTAATATTTAAATTTATTAGGTATAACTTTTAAATTGTTTAATATTTCAAATTAATTAAATAATAATATTATTAAAATTTATTTTAATCAAAATTTTAATATTAAAGGCTCTCTCTCTCTCTCTCTTACCCTCCTCATCTTTTTCTCTCTTTGTGTGAACTACGTCGATCATTTTGGCATTTGAATATTGCATATGCTAAATTATTTAATGATTTCAACAACATCAACGTATTTTGCAAAAAATTTTGATGTTTTCTTCACCAAAAAAGCCTGCTCTAAATCTTTTAGTAACTTCGCTCCTTTTTAATTTTCATCTAAAACTTGTTCCTCATAGTTTACATCTCCCATACTCTCCTTATATAAAAAAAAAAATCCTTAAACTTAGTCATGTGTACGGAGGAGGAAGTCTATGTTAGCAACTAGGCTTTTTTTCCCCCAAAAAATTCATGAAAAAGTTTGGGTCAATTATAGAGATGTGTAGTTGGTGACCTGAGTTATTAATTAATGTTAGTTCTATTTTTTGAGATATTTAGATCTATTAAGACAAATTCATACACACACATCACATATGCAAGACTTGAATTCAAAACTTTTTAATTAATAGCCAAATCTCCCAACCAATAGATCAAAGAGAGTTCATAATGTTAGTTATATTATTAATTTGTGATAGTTGATTTGAGTTATGTAGGATCAATTGATAATTAAGTGTGTTTTTGTTAGTTTTAAAATACTTTAAATTAGAGATACATAGGAATTGATGATACCTTTCATATTATTTCCATTCTTCCATCATCTTAATCACTTAATTTGTAAAATTGTCGGCATACCAAACTGTGATTTATATTTCTCTTATTGTATTCCAACATGTGGATCGAACAACAATGTTATATCAATCGAGTGAAGTTTCTCTTAGTTAGAGCGATGATCAAGCCATATTAAGATCATGGTCAATTAATTATTTTCAATCAATATTGATTGTAATTTATCTTCACTCTTAATAATCAAAGATTATTCTTGTCATCTTGCCCACCTTTCAATCCAGTTGTGTTCCTCCAGATGTCGGCTGCTCTCTACTCTTCTATCTCACCATTTGATCTCTATACTCTTCTATCTCACCCTATGATCACCTCCTCAACCTCTAATAAGTAACATTCCTCTTAAGTTGCTTTATGCCCCTTGGAAATTTAGCCAACTCCTCCAACTAGCTCCATACACCTTGAACTCCTCTTGCCTTTTGTCCATACACCTTATCTAATTTCGTTCATAATATACCTAATATATGTATTGTCTAATTGACTGGCCTTATAACAAGACATGTGGAATGAATGCATAAGACCTTCCGCAACCGAACGGCAAATAAGTGTATACCATCCCCCAAACGATCTAATCGAACAAAAAATTGTTTGCTAATCTCCGGGATGTTCACCTACGCAAAAAAAAATTTGATTATGGGATTTGCGGAAGAAGCGCGTGAAAGAGGAGAAAGATGGTTTCTTTGCAGCGAGATGAAAAAGCGCACGAAAGAGGAGAAGAAATGAAATTCAATTGGAAATGAATTACAGCATTTTGGAATGGAAAATGGATTTTTCGGTTGAAGATGCCCTAAGTGAATGACTTATCATACTATCTTATAGATTTCAACTACGTCCAAATTTGAAATGTATCATAATAATTCCAAACATAGTGCTTGTTAACAAGTCAAGTTGGCCTATTTTCCCTCAAACTGAGAAATGACTTGGCTTCATTCGAGTAACGTTAGCTCAAGAACCAATTTACCTTTTATTTTTCCTGCGCCCAACCCAAATGAATTAAGAAAAATAGATTCACTTATCGAGTAAGGTTTACTGAAAAACTTAAAAATAAAATTTTTATTGTTTATAAAACCATGTTTACAATATTCTATGCATATATCATGTTATATAATTACGATGTTTTATGCATATATTATGTTGTGGTTATGACTAAAGAATCACATATGTAGGCTTCGTTTGAGACGACTTTTTTATTACTTCTTAAAACATAATTTTAGTACAAAAAAATTAAAATTTTGTTTTGAAAAGCAATAAAAAATCGTCCCAAACAAAACCTTAGCTATATAGGTCAAAGTGAATGATCAGTTGCGTGCAATATGAAGCAATGGTTCTCTCCAGTGGCAGAGTCAGAAATTTTTCATAGAGGAGGCATAATTTTTTTCATTTGGACTTGGGACTATCATAGACAGTTTTAAATTTTTTTTAATAAACTATTAAATATAAGATGAAAAATACTTGCAATCTAATCAATCTAATCATTGACTCAAATTTTAGAATTCTTAATCAAATTACACCAATTTTTAGGATTAAATAAGCAATTTTTTTTCATGTCTTGATTCTTAACATAAAATTGGTGCTCTTGGCCTAAAGGTAATCACAAGAACATGAATTTGTAACTAGCATAACTCATTACATGAAACAAACAAATTACTATTAGCAAACTCATCAGCCTTACCAGCATTTTTAATTTATTTACTTCATGAATTCTTTTACATTCATTTTTATAAAAAGATGCCATATGGAGACTTTTCTGTTGAGTTCATTCAATTTCAACAACTAGTCAAACAGAGAGTTTTTTTTTTTAAATTTATTTCATTATAATAATTCTTTCCATACAACACTAAGAGGGTTTTTTTTTTTAATTTCATTTCACTACAACTGCAACCAAACACAGAAAAATCATACAATCAGCAAAATTTATGGCCCCTTCTATGAAAACCCAAATAAAACAAATCAAGAAGTGGATCCATAGACAGGGAAAGCAAGTGAAGAGCGATTCGACCAAATAAAATCAAAATTGTGAATCAAACACAAAGAATCAAACCTTGAACTTAAGGAATGCATCAGAAAGACGGAAAATCAAATAAAACAAATCAAAACACAACCATTTCTATCATCTTCTCCGTCTTTAGAGAAGAATGTCGGGATTTGTTCCACGGCATAACCACATTAACACTAAATATGTCTCACTTGAACGCAGTGTCGAGAAAGACAACGTCGTTGAAATAATCAATTTGAAAAGAAAGAGAAGTTAACCATTTGGCCGTGGAAAAGTCCTAGTTTTGTCCCCAGCAAGGTTGAGATAAAGTTGGTAAGTCTTGTCAGACGTCTCATCGGCTTCATTGGAGCTTGATGAATCATGCCCTGCAGGACCCACAACTCCCACCTATGCGCAGCACTTGATCTTCGTCGTTGGTTCCGTCGCCTCATCCGCAACCTGCTCGGCTGCACAACGGAGAGTAGGTAATGGCTTTTTTAAGGCATCACCGACCTCAGAGTTCCAAATGCGAAGGAATAAGGCGATTTTAGGCTTGCCGGCGCGGAGAGAGTCGTCCGCGGGTTCGGGCTCGACGGGGGCGTAGGATGTGGAGGAGAAGAGGATGGATTTCTGGGAGAGGCGGGCTTCGGCTTTAAGGCAGGCGCTTTCCCTTTTTTTTCCAGGGGCACGTGCCCCCACAGGCCCCCGCCTAAATCTGCCACTGGTTCTCTCAATCAAATTTATTGTTTTGAACATTTCCACTTAACATATTTATGTAACAATAATGTTTTATATTTTATATAGTTCCATATAATAGCACAATATCTATAAAATCAATCACAAAACAATAATATCGGCCCATTTTTGCACAAAACATTATACAATTTGAGATTCAAAATAATTGACCTCCTTTGTTTAATATTGCAATTGTCAAGAAATGATGGCTTGACAGTCATGATCATGATCCAAGTTTATCATATATAATTTTACAATGAGCACATCACTGATAAGTTTAAGTTTTATATATTGAGGGTTCAAAAAGAAATTAATCTAGAGAATGTAGGCATTATAACATTCCTAAGCATATCAGTGAGCTTAGTAACTCACACTACAAGAAATTCATCAAATTCTAGCGTCATTTCTAAAGGCCAAATTACACCTAGAATTACCGGCGGTTATACCAGCGATAATAAGCTGCGGTTATACCCGCCGTTTGACAGCTAGAATTTCCAGCAGTTATAGCCGCCGGAAAAATGCCGGCGAAAATCGACCTTTCTGTCGGTATAGACTATTTTCTTATAGTGTCAGCATACAATCCTTTTTTTCTTAGCGCTATAATATTTTTTTCGCAAATTATTTTATTTCAAATAATCTTTGCATTATATACATGATGGTAACATACCATAAAATATATCCTCATTAAACTTAACAATAGGGGTGTCAATATTTGACACGACATGAAAACCCGACCCGGAAAATCCGGGTTGAACCCGTTACGATTTCAAAACGGGTTGGGTTCGGGTTCAAGAAATT
>NW_021319856.1:125502-247821 GCF_001605985.2 Dendrobium catenatum | reverse complement strand
GGAAATTATCATGGGTTTCTGGCAAATACCTTGCGAGAATTCCAATTGCAGTCACATTCATCAAATAAATCACATTCTTCAAGCATATTTCTTTCTATAGATTAATAGAAATATAAATAAAAAATTAATTAGCTAATCAATGTCATGGAGTACTTAGAAAAGTCTATATTATTATGGGATTATCTATAATAAGTTATATGACAGTAAGTAATTGAAAATTATATTTAAAAAATCTAAAATCCTCCATGTACTATTAGGCCTAGAAAATTATACATAAAGTTTGTTGTTGAAGTTTATTATTTAGAATAAGCTCGATTCTAGTTGGATCTAGAATTCATCGAGTACTTGTATTTATAAGTCTTATTATATGTCATTCTCTAAAATTAAAATTCAAGAGCCAATGGATCCAAATTAGCTCGAGTGCATTCTCTCTCCATCAGTTACACAAAATTTCCCTCACTTTCTTCCGTTATCCTCTGCACAAAATTTCAATTAAAGTGATATAAAAGAAAGATTTATGGGAAGATGGTGAGCATCATGAACCTCTTAATGACTGTCTCATTAAGGACAATGATGAAAATTGAAGTATTCAAATGGTGTTGTTTTGCTCATAAGATAATTGAGAGGCAGTAGAAAATTGATATATCGAGTTGTAAGATGGAGTAACATTATCAGCAAATCAAAAGAACTCGATGGAGAAAAGTGGAAAGATTTACCACAAGGCAATCTTTTCACATAAAGTCGTAGATAAAGCTAATTTAAAAAAGTAACGTTGATAAAAAAAGACAATCATATAATGGTATTCTTCTCCTACTAAAATAGAAAAAAAGAACAACTTAGCTCTAAAAATTATAACCCAATACTAAATGTATACATAAAATTATTGCATCCTAGAATATTCGCAACGGTAGAGAGATATAAAGCTTAGTGTCCTAGCTTTATACGAAGATCCAACACACATACAGATAAAGAGAGAGGGGTGTGAGAGTCATAAGAGATACTAGAGTTTTAACGTGGAAAACCCTAAAAAAGGGGGAAAATCATGGGGTCTGGCCCAGTTTGAATGGATCCACTAGCGTTTATTATTGATTACAAATGAGGCCCTTCCATGAGAGGAATGTCTTGGCTTGATGTAGTAAATATACATCATATAGATCACATTACAAGGACTTAGTTGGGAGAATCTAGTGATATGAGAGTTATTCTCACGAGAGCATGGGCATGTTCATTTGGCCAACAGGATCATAGTCGGGCAACGATAGTCGGAAGGACGATAGTTACGTTCTACGGTAAGAATGGTATAAGAGAGAAGAGAGGCTTGTATTATTTTCTCGAGTGCATGTGCAATTTTCCATTTTTTATTTTTGTTGTTGTGTGGGTTACTCTTACTTCCCCAATATATTTTCTTGTTGTTAAAGTTATGAATTTGTTAGATACGCTATGCAGCATGGATAATCTATTGCACATAAGAAACTAATTATCTTGAAATACTTATATGTAAAATACATGTCGAACAAAGACACGGCTCCGACACGTCCCAACAAATGTTTGACACTTTTGAAATTATGTCGAAGCCATTTATGTGTAAAATATAATTTTGACATGGGTTGAAAATGATTTGTGCATGAGCACAATTGCAAGACACAGGCACATAAAAAAATAAAATTATGCAAAATTTAAAATTGTAGGGCAACAAAGGATAATTTAAAAAGATACTTATGTGCCCTATCCAATCTCGTGCCCTAGGCATTCCTGTATCCTTATCTTCTTTTGCAACGATGAGGATGAAACTCACAGTGGCCATCTCAACAGAAGCGATCATGTGCATCACCGCCTCTTCTTCTATGCATGATTGTGTGTACATCCCTGCTAAGTCTTTCATGACATGATAGTTTTTATACATATCCTCATCCAATATAAACACTAGCATTTTTTGGCTTATGGATAATTTATTCATAGTAATGTTATAAATTTTATGACAAATTTGAAGAACAAATCATGTTGTTTCTTTTAATTTTTAAAGCCTGCCTTCAAAATCTTATTTAAAAGTTTCACAAATTTTCTTAAAATTCCACCACCACTCGATTATAGGAAAGTTATTATTTTGATCAATATATATGTATATACCGCCTAACTCTTAAGAATCATGATATATATATATATATATATATATATATATATAAACAAAGATCTTGCACACATATATATAAATAGAGAGGGGTGCGATAATTATAAGAGACACCAAGATTTTTATGTGGAAAATCCTGAAACGAAGAAAAACCACAGGGTCTGGCCTGGTTCAAATAATTTTACTAGTGTTTGTAGTTGATTAAAAATGGTGACCTTCCCCAAAGGGAAGGCATTGGCGCCTTCCGCCGCCGTCCGCCAGCCGCCAACTGGGTCGGGTCGGGTCAACCCGGCAACCCGCCGGGTCGGGTCCGGGTTCGGATTTCTGACCCGTTTGTCTTCCCGGGTCGGGTTAGGGTCGACCCGTTTGAACCCGGGTCAATTCCGGGTTCGACCCGAACCCGACCCGTGACCTGAAATTGACACCCCTAATCATATATAGCACATTACATAGTTGGGGTTGGAAGAATCCAATAAAAAGAGAGTCATTCCGAAGAGAATGTTGGTCTGTTCATTTGATTGGCAGGGCTGTATTTGAGCAATGGAGATCAGAAGGACTGCAGTCGGTGGGCGATGAGAGTTAGAGAAGTTGTAGCCAGTGGGTGACGGTGGTCGGAGGGACCTTAGTTGATAGGCGACGGAGGTTGGATGGATCATAATTGGCGGGCGAAGGAGGTTGAAGGGACTGTAGTTTGTGGGTGATGGTGGTAGTGGTCGGAGGGACTGTAGAAGGAAAGCAGTAGTGGTCGGAGGGACTGTAGTAGATGAGCTGGGGAGATTTGAGAGACTATAGTCGGTGAGTAACAAAGGTTAAAGGAATTATAGTCGACATGTGATGGTGGTCAAAGTAATTGTATTCGATAGGCAACTGTGGTCGGAGGAACCTTAGTCGGCGGGAAACGAAGGTTAGAAGTATCATAGTCATTAGGCGACAATGGTCGGATTAAAAGTACTCGGTGGGCGACATTAGTCAAAAGGATCATTGTTGGTAAGCGACGAAGGTCACAGGGTCGATGGGTGACGTTGGTTGGAGGGACCGTAGTCGGCGTATGATGGAGGTCGGAGGGATTATAGTTGGTAGGCGATGATGGTCAGAGGGACCATAGCCTACAGGCGACGGTGGTCATAAGGATCGTAGTCTATTGGCAACGGTGGTCGGATGGACCGTGGTCGACGGGTGATGGTGGTCCGAAGGATCATAGTCTATGGGCATCGGTGGTCTAAGGGATCGTAATTGGTAGGTGGAAAAAGTCGGCGTCTAGACGGCGATCTAAAAAATGATCGAGCTAAAGTTCAACGGTGGTCAGCAGTAAGGTGGAAGTCGAGCAGAGGTCAGCAGACAGAAGGTAGTTCGGCGGCCGAACAGTGGTCTGACAATGATCGACGGTGGCTCGCCGGTAGTGGTGTTGGAGCTCTTGAAGCCTCAGAGCTCTCTCCAATCTCCAACCATAAGATTCCTCTAATGTAGAGAGTGAGAGTCTATTTTTAGATTTTTGAGAGTGGCGTACCCAATAAATATGATGAAGATCATGGTAGGTTCTGTGTACTCTATCGGATGGCCCGTATTGCATGGTTCCCCAGATTACATAATGTTTTTCAAGTGTTTTTTTTTTATTAAACCCACAGTAGGGGCCTACGCGTTGATATAATTAAAACGGTAACAGAAGTCCTTAGAAGGGTCCTCCAGCTTTCTACTGCTCCAAGGAGCTACAAAAAAAATCGAAATAAACCCTAAAAGCCAGAGGCCCCTTTTCCTACAAATACAATAAAAATATAGATAAAATATAAAACTGTATACCCAAAAAACGAAACTCATATAGTAATCGTTCAGCTCACACTTCCTACAAAAAAGGAAAACCACAATCCAAAAAATTAGAATGAAAACAGTAATGAACTTACAAATGATTTGCAAAAACAGCTCCATATTATCTGCAAAAACCAATCCAGATGATCTGCAAAAACAGCTCCGGATATTTAAGTTAGAAGCATCAAAATAGAGAACAAAATTATACCAAATACTATTACCACAATTAATTCTCCACTCAAAGGTATACCCCGAATGCCCCCTCCAAAACAGAAATTCAGTTCGAAACTCAACCCAAAAAACTTGCAAGTTATCCTTCAAATTCCCCACCATCCAAAAAACCCAGGAATTCAACTTTTTACCCCAGCCGAAAAGAGTCCCAGGAAAGTAACAGTTATCATTCCAGCACCACCTACCTCCACGATAACTAGCATGGAGGAAAACAATAAACCCAACCAGGCACATAAAACCCAGCACCAACCCAGCAAAATACTAAGCATCAGATTAATAAAACAACCACCAGCCAACAGGTAATCAACAAGAGCCCCCATCCAGCCAAACAACAGCCAAAAGAAAGCCAGAACAACCCCAAAAAATTAAGTGTGGTGGATATAAGAGATACCACACTTATCCATACATATCATGCCAATAAGAGGAGCAGGCAAATTGTTCAAATTATGCTCCTGAAACACCCCACTATGGGTACCAAACTTTGTCAGCCAATCGACACAGGTGTTACCCTCACGATTTACATGAGACATAGTAAAGTTTAAATTAGCAAGACAAATATTACTTTTCCTAATAGTGTAAAAATCCTGCAAACAGCCCACAAAATTTGCAGACATAATATGAATGAGAAGTTTAGAATCCACCTCAATGTTGATAACCTGGTAACCATGCT
Organism: Dendrobium catenatum; assembly: GCF_001605985.2. Taxonomy (NCBI): domain Eukaryota; kingdom Viridiplantae; phylum Streptophyta; class Magnoliopsida; order Asparagales; family Orchidaceae; genus Dendrobium; species Dendrobium catenatum. The sequence continues at coordinate 242,989 of NW_021319856.1, read as the reverse complement.
TCATACAAATCTGTAGCCCCTGGTGTAAAGCCATGAGCTGAGCCGACAAAACAGAACAAGGCAGCAGAGGACCAGAAAAAATACCCAAAGGTTTGCCATTATGATCTCTAACAATGCCACCCAAACCCACATTATTAGCACTAATAGACCCAACAATATTCAATTTAACAGCCGGATGCTTCGGTTTAACCCACCTTACCATACCAACAGTATTGCTCCCAGAAGAATAATCATTCATAATGCCAAAATGAGAACCCAGCCGAGTACAATTGAGAAAATGTTTACTAGAAATAAGATTAACCGACCTTAACTGCAAAATTTTATCACGAACATTAGAAATGATTTAATTAGCATACATTTTTATCTCATTGTGCTTAGAATCATTTCTCCCTTTCCACGGGAACCAAATAATAACAATAGGCAATAAGTTCTGAATATGCCCTTTCCTAGCAATCAACCACGTTTTAATCATCCCAGCTAAATCACAATTAAAACTGAAAGTAATATTACCAACCAAGTTAAAATAATGATGCCACACTCTCCTAGCTATAGCCGACAAAATATGTTTTTCAAGTGTTTAAGTGCCTTAATGATGTTAGAATTTTGCGATCTTGAGCTTGTTGGATTTGTCTCGTTGAGCCGCTCGATTCAACTATAAGCATGCCATATATGGATATCATTTTATCATCCAATCTAGGGCTGCAAACGAACCAAGTGTTTGATGAGCTACTCGTTGCTCGGTTCGATTAAAGCTTGTTTGTGATCGTTTAACTAACTAAACAAATAAATACTGATGTGTTCAATAAACAAGCTTGAACACTGATGTGTTCAATTCATTTATGTTCATGAACAACATCATTTAAAACTTGTGAGCATGCTAGACATTAAGCTCGATTCGTGTTTGATTCAGAACTCGTGAATAAGCTCAATAAAAACTCGATTAATATTTAATTATAAAATTGATAAATATACATAATATTAATATTTTAATTTAAAATAACATAATGATATAGTTATTTTTATTTAATAAATTTTAAAAGTAATTAAATATTATAATATACATTATAGTTTTAATTTCCTTACAATTGCTAATTTATTATATTACATCGTTCGATCTTGCTCATTTTATAGCTCAAGAATACTGGTTAGATTTGTTCATGAACATGCTTGTTTGATAGTTTAAACAAATTAATTAAATATGTACATGAACAAAGCTTGTTAATGCTTGTTTGTTTAAAGCTTGATAAACATTAAAAGAACTGAACATGAACCAAACATAAACACCATTAATTTAAACATACCAAAGTACATAAACACAAACAATAAAGCTCAAATCAAACACAACCGAACTTGACCAAGCTAATAAAAAATGAACTCAAACATGAACACTCACATACTCGGCTCGGTTTAATTCATTTGCAGCCCTAATCCAATCAATACTTTGAGCCCTCCAAATATGCTTTGGACTCTTAATTTAGACCCATTTGGCCTCGGATTGGATCGATTTTGGTGTCATTGGGTTCGTCTCTTCGATACGTTCAATTTGGACAAGTTTACTGAAATTAGAGTTTGGATTGTCCCAAATTTAATTTTTAAAAATTTACAACTTAAATATGACTCGAGATTGATGCCCGATGAAAGTATATATAGTCTATATATGTGAGCTCTTTAACAAGTTAAACAGGTTTGAAGCATCCCTATATGTTTTACTTATATCAAGATATCAAGCACATGATTCAAGAACTTAGAAAATATCTTTTCTCTCCATAGGAACACATCAGCTAAAGAATAAAAGTTCTAAAAATAAATTTCAGGCCTTATTTAAAAAACTTTCATTTAAAACAAAGGCTACAAACTTGCAAAATTAGTCACTATAGAACCCATAAAATCGATTATGTTTAAACAATTTTACTTTATACTCCTGCTGGTATAAGAGCATCAAAATTTAAATAATTTGGGCTGAAACTGTAATCACAGGGTTGAAATTCAAATTTCTCATTTAAAACAGAAGATAATATGAATTTATTGATTAATAGAAAGAGAAAAAGAAATATTGGTCCGACAAGGTTCCATTATTTGAAACAATTATACACTTGCTCTTAGAATGAGTTCAATTTTATTCTCCAAACTGTAGATTGCGAATGACTTGCTAGAGCTGCTCTGTCCATACAGATATTGCACATAATCAAAAATGAAAATCAATTCACTACTGGAAAATCGTCCATTACCAATAGAATTTTCGGCGGATTTTCTGTGAATGATTTTCCTGTGGAGTTTTCTGCAGAATTTTATTGCTGGAAAATTTTTGCAAAGCCCGTTTTATGGGAGAAAACCGGAAATCCACCAAAAAAATCCGCCGATAAAACGTGATTTTCCAATAGCGACTTAACATATTTCAAAAGAATATTATTTAAAATTCATTATTAACAGAATAGTAGGCATGCAATATAAAATACATAAAAAAATATTGATGTATTTAAAAACTTTTAAATTTGCTTTAAGAAACACTGATTGATCCTTAGAACACTTGCCTTGATCATCTCCTCAAAAACAGTTTTTGCACAGGATACCTCTCTCTCTCAATCGATCTCTTTGATAAGCATTTAACGTACCATCTTGTATGCAAGGTGGAACCTTCCTACCTCTGCTAAGTACGTAATTCCCTGTTGCATTTCTATATGCAAAATTATTAATTTTTCTTTGATACTAATTGCAAAAGCAAAAAAAAAAAAAAAATCCAACCTAGAATGCCATTGTATGTAGAGATGCTTTCACAATGTAAAATGACATCGTGTAGCATTTGATAGATTTGATGCACGATCTCCTCAATGTGAAAAATAATTATTTTTTTTCTAGTATGCTAGCTTATCATTCCCTGTAAAGAAACTCCTATATAGTTCTAAGATCATTCAAGCTTTCTTCGCATTCCATATACATAATATTGTTTTCTTTGCCCTCTATGGAAGTCTCCTTCTCTACCGCAAGCTTTAATATTCCACTCTTATTCTTCTTTAGCATTGCTTCTTTTCTCCTAGTTCACGGACAGCTTCCGTTGCCCATTACTGACACCATTGACATTCAGCATCATAAGGTCCATATCGTTCATGTTCAAAAGCCAAGTGTAAAAAAGTTCCAGCTCTTCAAACATAGAAAAAGTTGGTACCAGTCTTTCTTGCCTAATGACACCCTCTTCTCCGGCGAGCCACGCCTGGTCTATGCTTATCGCCAAGTGATCACAGGATTCGCCGCTTGGCTTACCCAAGAAGAGCTGAAGTCCATTGAATCAATGGATGGGTTTCTCCTGGCTCACCAAGATGCCACCCTCCAGCACCGCACGACATACACCCCAAAATTCCTCGGCCTCGATAGGGCGCAGGGCATGTGGTATGATTCCGGGTATGGCCAAGGTCAAATCATTGCTGTCATTGATAGCGGGGTGAAGCCCACCCACCCTTCCTTCGGCGGCCATGCCATGCCGCCGCCTCCACCAAAGTGGAGTGGCACTTGCTATTGGGGCCCTCCAATCTGTAACAACAAACTCATCGGGGCACAGGGCTTCGGAGGTGGGAGCTCAATCGATCCAATAGACAATCATGGTCACGGCTCCCACTGTGCAAGTATTGCAGCCGGTAACTTTGTCGATAATGCAAATGTTCTTGGTCAAGCTCATGGCACGGCCGCTGGTATTGCACCAAAGGCCCACCTCGCCATCTACAAGGCAACCACAAGTAGCGCCTTGCTTAAATCCATAGATGAGGCCATTCGCAACCATGTTGACGTGATGTCCATTTCCCAAGGCGACAAATCACCAAACTTTGATGCGAACAGGATTGTAATAGGCTCGTTTGCAGCAATCACAAAGGATATTGTCACCTGCGCGGCGGGGCCAAATGACCCACGGGTTAGTAGAATTGATAATGATGCCCCCTGGATCATAACCGTTGGTGCAGCCTCCACTGATAGAAGAATAACAGCCACTGTAAAGCTTGGCGATGGGCGAGAGTTCGATGGCGAATCAGCCTATCAGCCCAGCAATTATAACTCACCACAACTACCACTAGTGAAAGGCTTACCCAACGTGAAAGGAAAGATATTATTCAATAACTCAGTAATAGACAACACTGCGGCAGGTGCCCTTGTCCTAAAACATGGAGGGGAGGGTTTGGTTGTCTTGGGTTTCCTTGGAAATTTAACAATTGCACAACCTCATGTGCTCCCAGCCACGTTTATTACCCAATATGCAGGACAACAACTTGTAAAGTATGCAACCTCTACACCTAATCCGACCGCATCAATTATCTTTAAAGGTACACAATTTGGTGTCCGGCCCTCACCAACTGTTGGCTCATTTTCGGGTCGAGGCCCTAGTCTTCGCAACGGGGGCATCATAAAGCCTAATGTAATTGCGCCAGGCGTCAACATCCTTGCAGCATGGCCATTTGATATTGTCATAAACCACACAAGCACACATGAAAAGTTCAGTTTTCAATTCGGCGCCTCTATGGCCACTCCACATGTAGCTGGTCTTGTTGCTCTTCTCAAGAGCAACCATCCTACGTGGTCAGCTGCAGCAATAAAGTCGGCCATCATGACAACGGCTCGCACTACTGATAATGAAGGAAAACCTATTACAGATCAGGCTGATGGGAAGAAAGCCAAAGTGTTTGCTACAGGATCAGGTCTTATCGACCCGGAGGCAGCTAATAATCCGGGTCTCATTTATGATATCCAACCCCATGACTACATCCGTTACCTTTGTGGCTTGGGCTTGTTTGATGATAAGAAAATTAATGCCATAGTTCGGGGAAAGATAACTTGCTCTACCATTCGTAGCATCAAAGCAGAGGAACTAAACTATCCTTCCATAGGAGTGTCTCTTGGTGCTAGCTCTGCACCAAAAACTGTGAGTAGAACAGTGACAAATGTTGGAGATGCTGGCACTACCTACACTGTGGATTTTGATGACCCGAAAGGTGTCAATATTGTGGTTTCTCCAAAAGTCCTTCGCTTCAACAAAGTTGGGGAGACGAAGAGTTTTAACATCACGCTAAGCTTTAAAAGCGTTCCCTTGCCAGCTGGTGAAGTTTCAGAAGGGAAATTATCATGGGTTTCTGGCAAATACCTTGTGAGGATTCCAATTGCAGTCACATTCATCTGATAAATCATTCTTCCTGAATATTTATTTCTATAAACTGTTAGAAATATAAATAAAAGATTAATTAGCTAATTAATGTCTTGGAGTACTTAAAAAAGTCTACATTGTTATGAAAATCTCTAGAATAAGTTATATGGCATGAAGTAATTGAAAATTCTATTTTAAAAAATAAAAAATCCTCCATGTACTATCTATTAGGCATAGAAAATTATACATAAAGATTATTGCTGAAGTTTATTATCTAGAATAAGCTCGATTCTAGTTGGATCTAGAATTCGTCGAGTACTTGTATCGATAATGATGCGGTGCATCATAGTGATCTTAACTATAGTTTATTTTATTATTTTAATATGTCGTTATGTAGTATTTTCTTCCACTACTTTAGTTGCTCTTTTAGGTAGTGATAGTACAGGTTATCCTTTTTGGTTGCTATAACCATTTTCAGCATGGGGTTTTGGCACCCATGACAGTAGCCTTTATCCTCTCCAACTGGGAGGAGGACGATAGTTTTTGAATCTTCTAAGACTTTACAAGTGATTATTCCAGTTCTCTGTTTTATCTTTTTGCTATAACCTGCTTCCTCCTTAGCATACCTCATCAAGTTGGTATCAGAGCCAGTGGCTTGGAGTGATGGCAGAGTGCAGCAAGCGTGTAACGGACAACGAGGATCACAGCCTCGAGGCGCTCTGGGTAGCACACGCTGAAGTTGTGAAGCGGTTGGATGAAATGACGGCGAACTTCAATCGCCTGGCGGCGGAGTTACGACGGGAACGCGTGATGGGAGCACCGGTTACCGAAAACATTCCCAGGCCAATGAGGTTCGTTACTCCACCGATTAGGCAGAGGGGTCGTGGGTTCCGCGAGCATAGGCGAATGCCGATCCTTCAGGAGTTGTCCGACTCTAAAGAGGATGGAAGAAATTATATCCCAGATGACTTCCCTGAGTCGGAAGGGGATAATGAGGCACTACAGTTTCGGAGACCATTGGGTTATGAGCGCCCTCGCAGCGAATTTCGGGCAAAGCTTGACATACCGTTCTTTGAAGGTCGTTTGCACATCGAGGACTATCTCGATTGGGAGAGAGCCGTGGAGAATTTTTTTGAATATATGGAAATAGAACCAGAAAAACAAGTCAAGTATGTGGCCTGTAGGCTCCGAGGCGGTGCAAGTGCATGGTGGTCTCAGTTGGTGCAGTCTCGTAGAAGAGAGGGTCGAGGCGCCGTACGTAGCTGGAGAAGGATGAAGCAACTATTGAGGAAGCACTTCCTCCCTACTGATTATGAGCAATTGCTCTACTTGAAGTACCAACATTGCACTCAAGGTGCTCGCTCTGTGAGCGATTATACCGAAGAGTTCTATAGATTGTGTGCCCGGAATGATCTCCATGAGTCGACCAATCAGTTGGTGGCTCGCTATGTGGGCGGTCTTAAGGACGCCATTCGTGACAAGCTGGAACTTAATTCGGTTTGGTCATTGTCGGAAGCCGTTAATTTCGCACTTAAGGCCGAACTACAGTTAGAAAGGCAATCACGTAGTCACCAGTCCCGGCGGCAGTACATGGAGCCGAGCTTTGGGTCCAATCGTCAAGAGGTACCAACCACCATAAAGGCCCCAGCTCAGCCCGAAAATAATCCATCCAGTATTCATGTTCGGTTGAATGCAGAACCTAAATTTCAGCCCAAGACTACAGCACCTGCTAGGGAAAATCCTTACGCGCGACCTCAAACCATCAAGTGCTTTCGTTGTTTTCAAGTTGGGCACAAATCTAATGTCTGCCCAAACCGCCAACAACTACAGCTACTCGAGGCTGAAGAGGAGCAGCAGGGAACCTTAGAAGACTTTGTACAGACTGACGTGGAAGATGTTGAGGGGGATATAGGAGAACCATTGATCTGTGTTCTCGAGAAACTTTTGCTGGCACCAAGAAAGCCTAGCAGCTCGCAACGTCATGCTATCTTTCGCACGAGGTGCACCGTTAATGGCAAGGTATGTAATTTACTGATAGATAGTGGGAGCAGTGAGAATATTGTCTCTCGTGCGGATGTGCAGGCCCTGAATCTCAAAACGACAAAGCATCCACAACCATACAAGATAAGTTGGGTAAAGAAGGGAATGGACATTGTGGTGTCCGAAATGTGCAAAATTGTGTTTTCTATAGGCAAAAATTACACATGTGAAGTACTCTGTGATGTCTTAGACATGGATGTGTGTCATCTAATTTTGGGCCGGCCATGGCAATTTGATGTTGGCGCAAATTATGACGGGAGGGCCAACACATATTCATTTGATTGGAAAGGGAAGAAGCTAAGGTTGATCTCTCAGCCGTCCAATTGTCAAACCATAGAGTCGGAGGCCAAAACAACTTTGAACTTAGTTACATGTAATGATCTTTTATCCACTTGGAGTCAACATTCACTAATGTTTGGCTTGTTGGTTCAAGAACAATCTTCAGAGAGGATGCCACAGGAGCAGAACTTAGAAGTTGAGGAGTTATTGTTGAAGTTCCAGGATGTGTTAACTGAAGCCTTGCCACCGACACTTCCACCTCTGCGTGCCTTACAATATCAAATTGATTTCCATGCCGGGGCAGTACTTCCGAACTTACCGCATTACAGGCTATGTCCAAAGGAGCAGCAAGTTTTGCAATAGTTAGTGGAGGAATTGCTTCAGAAGAAATTCATTCAACCGAGCATAAGCCCTTGTGCTGTGCCGGCATTACTGGTACCAAAAAAAGATGGAAGTTGGCGCATGTGCGTAGATAGCCGTGCTATCAATAAGATTACCATGAAATTTAGATTTCCGGTTCCTAGAGTTGATGAATTATTGGAAAAGCTGACTAGTGCCACCATATTTTCAAAATTGGATCTTCGGAGCGGCTATCACCAAATCAGGATACGTCCCGGCGACGAGTGGAAGACTGCTTTCAAGACTCTTCACGGTCTATATGAGTGGAAAGTAATGCCTTTTGGCTTGTGCAATGCCCCTTCAACATTCATGAGGTTAATGACAGAAATTCTCAAACCATTCCTCAACAAGTTTTGTGTTGCTTATTTCGACGATATCCTTATTTATAGTGAATCGATGAAGGATCACCTTACTCATCTCTCTCTCATTTTGGAGGCCTTGAGACAGAATCAGCTTTATTTAAATCCTTCAAAATGTGAGTTTGCTGTTTCAAAAGTATATTTCCTTGGATTTATACTATCGTCGCAAGGTGTCCATGTTGACCCAAAGAAGATAGCTGCCATTGTGAACTGGAGAACACCAAGGTCTTTTTTTGATGTACGAAGCTTCCACGGACTTGCCAACTTCTATCGCCGCTTCATCCGAGAATTTAGCAACATTATGGCGCCCATCACAAGCTGCTTAAAGCTCAAACAGTTTAAATGGGAAGATGAACAGCAACGCAGTTTTGAAGCTATCAAAACTGCTTTGACTACGGCTCCTGTCTTAGCTCTTCCGAACTTTGAGAAGCCCTTTCATGTAGACACAGATGCCTCGTCCATAGGCATCGGCGCCGTTTTGAGCCAAGAAGGGCGACCAATTGAATTCTTCAGCGAGAAATTAAGTGAAGCACGTCAAAATTGGACAGTTTATGAACAAGAGCTTTATGCTGTTGTAAGGGCGTTAAAACAATGGGAGCACTACTTATTAAATCAGGATTTTATTTTATGTAGTGATCATAAAGCATTACAGTACATCAACAGTCAGAAAAATATCAACCGGATGCATACTCGTTGGCTGTTGTACCTACAGAGATTCTCCTTTGTTTTGAAGCATAAATCAGGGTCTCATAACACTGTTGCAGATGCTCTTAGCCGGAATTGTCCTCAGACTAAACTCTCACTCCTCACGCAACTCCAAACCGAAGTCACCGGACTTGAATGTCTAAAGGATTTATATGCTGGTGATGATGACTTCGGTACTATCTGGAAGGAATGCTTAACAAACAATTCTGCTTCAGATTTCACTATAAGGCATGGATATTTGTTCAAGAACAATCAGCTCTGCATTCCAGATTCGTCTTGGAGACCACAATTGATCAAAGAAGTGCATTGCTGCGGATTGGCGGCACATGTGGGCAGGAGCAACACGTTAGCACAGCTACAAGCAAGATTCTTTTGGCCTCGCCTCCGTCGAGATGTGATGAGGTTTGTAGAACGATGCTCAGTGTGCCAGAGTTTTAAGAATGGCGGAACAAATCAGGGACTTTACCTTCCATTACCTGTACCGGAGACCATTTGGGAGGACTTGAGCTTGGATTTTGTACTGGGATTGCCTCGCACTCGTCGGGGAAATGATTCAATTATGGTCGTTGTGGACAGGTTTTCAAAAATGGCCCATTTCATTGCATGCAAGAAGACCTTCGACGCTCTCAATATTGCCCGCCTATTTTTTGGCAAAATTGTGCGTCTTCATGGCATTCCACGCAGCCTCACGTCGGACCGAGATGTGAAGTTTATCAGCAATTTCTGGGGAGAATTATGGAAGCGACTACACACTGAAATCAAACTCAGTTTGGCATACCATCCGCAAACCGACGGTCAAACCGAGGTAGTAAATCGCACACTTGGAAATATGCTTAGATGTTTAGTCCAAGACCATCCTAAAGTGTGGGATGAAATGTTGGGGCAAGCGGAGTTTGCATACAACAGCATGCCGAATCGTTCTACCGGACAATGCCCCTTCAAAGTGGTGTACACTAAACCACCCAATCACACTGTTGATATCGCTGTGCTACCTCAGTGCAAAAGTCGAGCAGCTAGCACACTTGCTGATCAATTCTCCACCATGCTCCAAGATGTTCGCCAAAGAATTATGGAATCAAATGCTCGCTACAAATTGACTGCAGACAAACACCGGCGTGCTAAGAGCTTTCAACCTGGAGATCTAGTGATGGTCCGACTTAGGCGGGAACGGTTTGCACCCGGGACCTATTCCAAATTAAGTCGCCGAAAGATTGGGCCAATACCGATCCTTAAACAAATCAATGCAAACGCGTATGTAGTGGATTTACCGGCAGAGTTCAATACTTCATCCACATTCAACATAGCGGATCTCTCCACTTATCATCCTCCCGATCAAGCTCCCACTAACATTTCCTCGACGGACTCGGGCTCCATTGACAGCGGGGGAGAATGATGCGGTGCATCATAGTGATCTTAACTATAGTTTATTTTATTATTTTAATATGCCGTTATGTAGTATTTTCTTCCACTACTTTAGTTGCTCTTTTAGGTAGTGATAGTACAGGTTATCCTTTTTGGTTGCTATAACCATTTTCAGCATGGGGTTTTGGCACCCATGACAGTAGCCTTTATCCTCTCCGACTAGGAGGAGGACGATAGTTTTTGAATCTTCTAAGACTTTACAAGTGATTATACCAGTTCTCTGTTTTATCTTTTTGCTATAACCTGCTTCCTCCTTAGCATACCTCATCAGATAAGTCTTATGATATGTCATTTTATGAAATTTAAATTCAAGAGCAAATGGTTCCAAACATCAACTCGAGTACATTCTCTCTCCATTAGATACACAACATTTCTCTCTCTCTATCTTCCTCTATCCTCTACACAAAATTTCTATTACAATGATATCAAAGCAAGTTTTATGGGAAGTTGGTGAACATCATGAACCTCTTAGTGAATCTGTCTCATTAAGGAAAATGATGAAAATTGAAGCATTTGAATGAAGGTCTTGTTTGGCTCATAAGGGGAGGTAGTAGAAACTTAATTGATAAACCGAGTTGCAAGATGGAGTAAGATTATCGGCAACTCAAATGAACTCCATGCATGGAGAAATGTAGTAAGAATGATCACACGGCAATCTTTTTCATTGAGCTTAAAAAAAAATCTAACTAACAATTAGTTTAAAAAAAAATCTAACTAACAATTAGTTTAAAAAAAAATCTAACTAACAATTAGTTTAAAAAAAAATCTAACTAACAATTAGTTTAAAAAAAAATCTAACTAACAATTAGTTTAAAAAAAAATCTAACTAACAATTAGTTTAAAAAAAAATCTAACTAACAATTAGATTATACATGCATGGAGAAATAGTTTTAGTCGATAATCTTTGAATGTACAATATCATTTAAAAAAAAAAAATCTAACTAACAATTATATATTAAAAATCAAACTATAAAAAATAGCTAAATTAAGTAATTAATTCATATCACAACATAATAAGTATATGTGGCATTTTATTAATTAAGCTCATATGTCTGATACCCATAAGAAAAATGTATTCTATAATAGTTAAGAAAATTATAGTTTGATTTTTAATATATGCATCCTAACTTGTCACAACAATCCATAAGTCATACATTATAAGGCTTTTGCATCAAAGCGACCTAGCATAGATCAACAATGGTGAATGTGAAATTATTATGTGCGGTCACCGGATGCCGTACGGAGGTGAATTTGAACGTGCCACGTCACTATTTTGATGTGCACTGGTATCAGGTACAACTGTGTACCAGGTGACGTGACACATCCTGATTCGTCTCCGCACCATCCGATGATCGCACGTAATAATATATGATGATGAAGGAGTTGTTGTATCTAAATGGATAATTATGACCTATCACAACATCCAAATGAGTTTAAAATCTTGATGTGATTGAGGCCAACTCATATATTGTGATGGCCTATCATGTGAACTAATCTCAAGTATTCATTTACGCTATGGTCTACAACCTTAGCATTGGATTTTTAAAATTAATTTCAAAGATATATTTTGACATTGTAGATAGAGGTTTTAAAATAAATATATATTTATTCATAGTTTTTTTAAAAATAGAAATTAAAAGGTTTAGCCTCCCATATGGATGAAAATAGTTGATTCAATTTAAAAAATTGATTAAGGTGGGATATTGATCTTAGCTTATTTATGTGCCTTGGTAATCATAAGAGATTTGGTTATGATGGCATGATTTTCATTATCAAGTAAATCTTAACCCAATAATGATAGTCAATGTACAATAGCAAGAGGCAAGTTCTAAAGCTAAGGGTGGAACCTGCATAACTGATCTATGCTAACTTAACTCATCCATATGTAAATGCAACAACATTTTGGAAAGTTAGTTGAAACCTTCAACTATTAAGGTTAACGAATTCAAGCATTCTAATGCAGTATAAAAATACAACAAAAAAAGGATTTGAACATTAAGAAAGTTCTCTTAGTGTTTGGAGTGCAAAGGTAATTAGTTTAAGTATAGATAATCTATCCAATAAAAAAGGAATAATTTGAGTATATGTGTAAATCCAAATTAAAAAAGAACCCAACAAGAGGGTATGATTGAATGACAGAATTATTTAGTAAAAAATGCATGACTAAGTTCTGACATAACTTAACCAAAAGGGTATGGCCAAGTCTATAAGAAATTTACTAGAATAACATAAAATTGAAGATATTATAGCCAAAAAGCATGACTAAAGTCAAAAGAGCATTACTATTTCAATGATAGATCTAACCAAAATAATATGATTAGAGTAAAAAATAACGTAATCAAAAGTATATATTCAAATAAAGGAGATACCAAGTTAAAAGAGCAACATTAGATATGTAACGTCCCAGAGTCAATTTTTTTTTTTTCTTAAGTCAAATTTAAAAGAATTGGTTATCTTCTTAATTAGTCAACCAAAGCTTTTATAAAGCATCACGTTAATAAATTTATATCAATGAAATTAACTAACAACTGTATATCTCAAAATATTGCACAATATTCCCAAAATTAATATATAATAGCTAGGAAATAAATATAATTATTACTCTATCATAAACTCCTGACTACAAAATAATAAAAGAATACATATAGATAATTAAAAAAAAAATTGAAGATCTATGGCAATCTCACTCTAACTGCTCTTGACCCCTTCTCTGACTTGAAATACTTATAATAAGCATAAAAGTCTAGCAAATAATCAAAATTCTATCACTACTTTCAATGCAGGGTAAAAGAATCAATATGTATATTTAATACATTAGTACAACCATCTTCAATCTCACCATCATGGCATTTGTTACTCGAGAAGTACTCATAAACCCAATAAAAATGATCAACAACGTCAGTCATGACCGTGAGTTGCAAACCACCTTTCATACTTTTCAAAACATTATAAGATATATGCTAAATGGGTAAGCTAATAACAGTGACACAACTCAAAAAAATCCACACCTATGAACATTAGAGTATGGTCAACTACATTCAAGATATTACTATCAACATACAAATGCATAGAAATCAATCATATCCAAGTTAGCAGCCATAGAAGGATTAATGTCCTCAACACCCATAGCATCAGAATCATTGGCAACAAAGATGTTAATGTCAAGGGGAAAGGGGATAATCTGCGGGTTATTGGTTAAAATCACATTATCAATTGGAACATCCTACTCATTCAAAACCATGTTATCAGAGCCCACTATCAAAATAGAATCATTAGCCACATGATCAGAATCAAATTGAATAGGTTCAGTCTCAACAACCTTCCTCAAATGGGAGTATAAGATGAGACATTTTGATTTTTTGTGACCAAGAGCTTTACAATGAACACAAAAGCTTTGGAAAACTTAAAAAACAATCTTCTAAATATTACCATATTTCTTCAGAGCAAGCCAAACTAAGTCAAGATAATTTTTTTTATGTATAATTCAACAAGAATACGAGCTACCGACGATATGGAACTCAAGATAGTTGAATTATTTGTTTGTTAAAGGAGAATTAGAACATTATAATTTGAAAGCATTATGTGGCTAGCATCAAATTCTTCAACACTTGCCTATCACTGATTTTGTGGTCAAGCTAGGATTCAATTATGTTAGAATGATGATCTTTGTTGACTAGCTCCTCTAAGCTAGAGCTAAAGGATTTGAATTTGATGCTCCACAAGTGATCCTCCAATGTCATGCATAGATGTTCTTTATCAATTGGATTATGTTGTTCATGATTGAGAGATTATTTATCAGATATTTATAAAGTATTTGTAGAATGTTTGGAATATTTATCATAAATATGTCAATTATTATGTGTAGAACATTCAAGATGATATAGTGAATGTTTAATATTGCAGCTTTATAATAAGATCCATGATATTCACAAATTATAAAAAAAAAAGTTCATAGAAGACTTTTTTTTCTTTTGGTTAAAACCACTTATGGGGCCTACGCGTTAATCAAAAATCGATTACAAAGGTTCTAGAAAGACCCTCCAGCTACTACGCTCAGAAGAGTACAATTAAAAAGAAAAAATAAAGCCTATTAGCGGTGGATCCTTTTTCTAATAATACAATAAAGCATAAAATTAAAACCGAGTCTGCAGAGCAGCAGCACCCAAAAATCGAAAGTGAGTGGATTTAACTCATTCGGCATAAACTTCCTGCAAAAACAGAAGGCACAAAAAGAAATGCAAAGGAATAACTAGTAGAGAGAAGTTTGCATACTTTGAGCTCCAAAACTCAGAGATCCAAATAATCCTGCAAAAAACTCTCCAAAAATGGGTATTAGATAAGTAATAATTAAGATGAAATATAGGAGAATGGATCTTAATTCTAAGAATCAGTAACAGAAAGAAACTTGATGGTCTCACGGATATCCAACAAAGCCAAGTAATAGATCTCCTTAGTAACCACTTACTGAAGAACATAAAATGATAGGTTTCATAGAAGACACATAATTTTTCGTGAAAGAAAATATACATGGGAAAAATCATGGATATGGCCTAGCTGAAATTATCCACTTTATAGGCAAAGATTATAGAAGCCAGATCTTCCGGTCGATTTAGATAAAATGTGATAAGAAAGCATTCCGAAACATAGTCTAAGACTTCATTTTGAATGGATTTCTTACTGTTTTGCTTTTTAGAATATGACTATAATTTTAATTTGCTTGTTACTTTTAATCTCTAATAAATTTTATGCTAGTAAGTTATTTTTTATAACAATTTTCAAAAAAAATTGATTTCTTCTCACAACAATATTATAATTAGCTATAAAAGTTTATGCTGTCCTAAACAATTTCTAAATTCACAATTAAAATAATAGTTTCTAAAGAACAGAACTATGATTTACCACGCCGACAGCCAAGTTTAAGGTAACAAAAAATAGAGAGATAATTCAGAATTCGTTAATAAAATAAGAACCTGTAACATTCAGAAATAGTTACTCCAATAACATGCTGCACTGCATGATCCGTTGATGATAGCTACATGGCAACCTCCAGTAGTTTAAAAAGCCTCAATCACCCCACTTTTAAAATGTTTAAAAGCACTTGAATTCAGGGGTAATCGGGAAACATCAATGATCAGAAGTATGTTAATTTTTTGCATTTAATATTCGAATATTTCTAGAATTCAATTTTTAAATATGTTTAGATTCAAAAATCAATTTTTTTTTATTATGAAATCTATAAATATGTTTAGGATTTGGAATTTTTGCGTGCTAAAAAATTTATTGCGATAGAAATATAATTATCAGGTATTAGTTTTTCATGAACATCCAACACAGATAAAAAGATGAAATAGACATCAAAATTTTTATTATAAAAAATTTCAAAGGTGTAACACGATAAAATGATCCACTATTTGAATAGGTTACAAAAGTCTATATATTAGATTACAAAGCACATAAAATAAGTTTGTAATTCTATATATATATATAGATGTGAGAGAATGCAGAAAATATAGCAGCTGGATGGTATTATCAGTTACATTATTAAATAACAGTGGCAAAGTTATGATATGAGAAATTACTAGATTCAGACACCTGACATTCATCCGGATTTCTCTCTGAGTATAATAAATACGTAAAAGTGCAGGCACTCTAGCAGCTGCATTTTTACTGTAGACAAAGAGAAATCCGAATGATTCTTTCTCCAGTGTATGCACCTAATAATTGCCTTATGATAATAGGACGATGACAGGACTCCGACTTGGCATCCGCAAACGTCGTGGGGATCAACTTCGCCGTTGGCTTGACATGGGTAGAATGCCATTTGAAAATAAGCCTTGCCCCTGGCCTCCATAGCACGCAGGAAAACCTATACCCCCTTGATTCAAGCCACCTATGCCCATGCATGCATTCATATTTGGATATCCTGTTAGCTCTGTTGAGGGCATCAGTTGCAAAAAGTGCTCCTTGTCATTGTAAATAGATTTTACCAAGTTTTGTTGGGGATGAGGAGGTGGCAATGCTTTGAAACCTCCAAAAGAAGGTCCATGGAGTTTGGATCCATGGCTGCTATTTGTTCCTGTTGCATAGGTTCATCCATGTTTAAAGTTGGAGTTATCTCTATAAGCAGCCTATGGAATCTCCCGCTTCGTTGTGTTAGGAAGGCTGAGGTTTGAATTGCTATGAAGTGCTGCAATGGAGATCGAAATCTAGTGAATTAAGGAGAGGGGGATTGTAGACGAGCAGGTTATATTGAAGGCTTAGTGTAGGTGATGGAAGTGGAGGAGTATCCAGCGGGTATTTATAAGAAGGTTATCTATCAATAGAGATAGAGTAGCGACGTGGAGAGTTATCCAAAATAGGGGCGTGTTGACGGGGTGTATCTCACATATCCTTATACCGTCTTTTTTTTTCCCTCTCTCTTTTAATTCTAAGATATTAATTAAAAAATGTTCATTTCATTTTTTAAACAAAATTTATAAAATTAGAAGTTTATTGGACAAAGCAATTAACTGACACTAAATTTATTTCTTTCATTTGATTCTACATTTTTAATAGGACAATTTTAAAATGATGCTCGTTATTAATTATTTTGGCAGAAACAAAACCTAGAAATAATGACAGTCGTTTGGTAACCCAACGACTAACATTAACACGGCAAATCTAGTCGGTGGAGGGGTCATATCCCAACCAGGTTGAGAGCCGGGTCGGCAGTTGGCGGAATGGGTCATGGCCATGAGTAACCCTCCCGACGACTAGCGGGGCATGGGAGAACTCGCGCACAATTAGGTTGGCCATGTGTTCAGGTTGATTAGATTTAAGATAGGTCGGATTAGCTTAGAAGATGAAAAATGAATTTTTTTTAAATAAAATTTTTCACTATTTTTAAATTAAATTAATCTCTAGATTTTGATGAATTGGTTATTAAATTTATTTGAAGATGAATATTTTTAAAAAATTTTGGAATGATTTAATAAAATATAATTTACTTATAATTTAATTTATTAATAGGGAAGTCATTTACTATTGAAATGACTTTCATCTTTTCATGTAATTTATCAATTTTACTATAATAAAATTTAGTAATTTAATTTATTAATTTTAATGAAATATAATTTATTAATTTAATTTATTAACAGGCAAGTGATTTCCTTTTTAAAGTAATTGCCCCTTCTTCTAATTTATTAATTGAACTATAAATTATCATCTTCGTCCTCAAATTGTGATTCCTCACCTTCAGTCTCACATATACACCGACGACAAATCTGGCCTCCAACACATGCACATAGAACAACATGATCAACCACAACAATCAAAGAATGCAAGTGAGAAATTCGATGAAATGTCACAGTTTCACCATATGAGTGATGCTTTAATGTGAATTGGAATAATTTAGTCAAAATTAAATGGATCCAGTCTTTAAGAAAGGAAACGACAAGCCTTGGCCAGTCATTTGAAGCGCAAACGACTTGGGCGGACGACCCGACCCATCACCCAACTCCTGACCCGCGACCGATCCATCGCTCCCGCACTGCGATCAAACCCATCCATTTGAGCCCAGGACTCAACTCACCCCACCTACGCCTAAACGCAAATTCCCGACTAGCTAGACCCTCTGCCATATGAATTTGCCCCGTCAGAATCAGTCATTGGGTTACCAAACAACATGCATCATTTTTATTTTTATTTTTTTATTTTGTTTTCGCTGAAATAATTAGCAACAAACATCATTTTAAAAGTTCATCATTTTTAAAATATATCTACATTTTTTTTGGGGATAAATATATCTACATTTAAAATTTTATTTCTTAGTTGTTCCACATTACGAAAAATGTTTTGATTGTATTTAAATTATAAGGTTTGATAAACATTTAATTCTATAATTTAGAATCACATTTGGGATCTAGAATGTAATTTAAATCCACCATCTTAGGCTTTGTTTGAGACCCCTTTGTTATTGATTTAATTTTTATATGACAACCATAATTTTTATTTGGCCTTTGCTTTTTTACCTACTTCCCAAAAATTTTGTGCTAGGTAACTTCTTTCTACAATAGCTTTAAAAAATTTACTTTTTGAACAACAATTTCATTACCACATTTACAAAAAATAGCAGCTACCCCAAATGAACCCTTAGGGTCTATTTGGATTAGGTTTCTTGTTGCTTTACTTTTCAAATAACAAACATAATTTTATTTAATGTGGTGGAAAACTACTTTGTATAAGTTATTTTCCCAACAATAACTTTATAATCAACTTTATAATATGGGCTCCGAAAATTCCATTGATGCTTCCCGCCCTCTCTGTGCCATCAATCTCTTTTTCTTTTAAGTCTGATTAAGATGGCATAGAGTTTTATCGATATTAGGTTCCGGGTAAATTTTCAGAAGGCATATTAGGTTTTAGATAAGACACTACCCAAAGATTTCACCCTCATTTTGTGAGGACTTTATGATCTGAGTTCTGGTTTCCTATAGGCGCAAGCCCCTATAGTTAATAACCACTCCTGATAATGAGAAAGAACTTTCGATTAAGGCTAGTTGGTAAAGAGGTTACATAGGTTGTAAATACAGTGTATACTATCAATAATTTTAGGGTTTATATTTGATATATGAAATTTGTGATTTGGAATTTATCATCATAAACTTAAAATTGGTAGTGGGGGGAATGAAGACGAGCCCGATTAAGATCCCATGATTCTGTCGTATCGAGCTGTCATGTTCCCTGGTCTATTTAATCAGAGAAGGTAGTCGACCCAACTTGACAGAAGGTATCTTATCGGCAGTCATTGGTTGCTTCGTCCAACAATACCTTGTAGACCGGGGTTGGTGTTTGTCTAAGGAATATATCTAAATCTATCTTAGCTCACAGAGGGCTTTGTGCCTATCAGATATACCCTATGATTCATAACTCAAGGGTTTGAAGCCTTTATGGAACATACGGGTTTTAGCCATGATCGTAATATAATGATGTCATTTTACGGCAAAACCATCCGATCAGAGGGCATGTGTCACGTCTCTGCTGGCAAGAGACTATTTGGTGATGAATCATCTTGATGTGATTGTCAACACCATTCCAAATTCATAGGAGTTCGCAGCCAGCTGTGGTGTCACTTATGCCAAGTATTTGACATGAATAATTTTATAAACTAGTGTTATATAATCATCCTTTATATATACTTTTACTATTTGTTCGTTCAAACACTCTCTTCGCTTAAGAATTTGTTTAACAGCTTTACTCAGTTATGTTATTTCTATAGGATCTTATTATTGTACTCTGTAAGAAATATAACAGAATAAGAATAGCAGAATTGGAAGTATATGAAAAAATTACCATTGCTTCTCGTTTTGTAAGCCTATCCTGATGATCATATCGAAGAAGCTTGTCAGGAAAATATATTGCCTGCATTAATTTCTAGAATTTGGGAATAATTTTCAATGAAAGTATTCCATGGGAAAATTTCACCTTGGCACAGAAAAAAATTCAAAGGTAGGGCTTACAACCTCTGGAGATACCAAATGCTGGTTCTCAGTATTAATAAATTTAGACCATGCTTTCCCGTTGTGCCTACAAGCAAGGAGATCATAAAAAATTTGAAATGAAAAGAGGAAGAATGGTATTGGAGATAACTTTAGAGGGAGAAACCAACCGAGGCCAATTTGCGGGATTGTTCAAATAATTTTGAGGGAGGAAACGTGGAGTCGCTCGATTGTGGTTGGTGGTCGTCGCTAAAGAGCAAAAACTAGGGCAAATGGGAGTAGGGAAATTGAGAGCAACCGTGTGCTTGAGACGGTGAGATCATGAGAGTCGGAAGTGTAGGTAATGTATAGTTTTATTTAAATAAGAAATTTTTAAAATTTAAATAATGAAGTATAGGTAAAACCCTGCAAGGGGGTGTTGTCCCCATGGACCCTCGACATATTTGCAAAGCGTACGACGGTCAAGAATATGAATAAACAGGGGTCGAGCCAAATTCAAGGGAACTCTAACATACATCCGGTAAAAATTGAATGATTAATCAATTACATCATTTTGATTTTATTTTGCAAACAAATCATCCATACTTCAACCTAAATTTTATTTATAAAAAAATTGCCATTATATATAATGTTAATGATATTTTTAAAATGTATAATGTACTCAAGTAAAAAAGAATTATTAGTCACTAAAATGACATATATATATATATATATATATATATATATTCACTCAATTATTTAAAAAAAATCAGATATTATACCCATTCATGATAGATTACACATAATCAGAAATGAAAATCAAATTAAAATATTTCAAATGAATATTAGTTATAATTCATGATTAACAGAATAGCATGCAGGCATGTAATTTGAAATGCACGAAAAATATTACTGTATTGAAGCTTTTGAATTTGCTTTAAGAAATAGTGATTGATCCTTGAAGCACTTAATTGCATCTTTACACCTCGTTTGGCACGTTTTTTTTTTATTTCTTAAAATAAAATTTTAGTATAAAAATTTTAATTTTTTATCAAAATTATATTTTAAAAAACAATAAAAAAGTCGCCCCAAACTAAATCTCAACCTCCTCAAAAACAATTTTTGCAGAAGATAAGCATTTAACGCACCATCTTTTATACAACCTGGAACCTTCCTACATTTACTACGTACTTAATTCCCTATTGCATGTTTACAAAATGTAGCACAATGTAAAGTGACATCGTGTGGCACTTGATAGATTTAATGTTCTCCTCAATGTGAAAAATAGTTATTTCCCCAAAAAAAAAAAAGTGAAAAATAGTTAGTAATTTTTTCCTAGTATGGTAGTTTATCATTTCCTGTACAGACATTAATTGAAAGTACTGAACAGAAAACGACATACCTCGTACAATCAAACAATTAGATCAGTATTGCTTCCTGCTTATTTCTCTTATATAGTTCCAAGATCATTCATGCTTTCTTCGCATTGCATATACAGAATACTGTTTTCTTTGCCCTCTATGGATGTCTCCTTCTCTACCGCAAGCTTTATTCCACTCTTATTCTTCTTTAGCATTGCTTCTTTTCTCCTAGTTCATGGACAGCTTCTGTTGCCCATTACAGACACCATTGACATTCAGCATCATAAGGTCCATATCGTTCATGTTCAAAAGCCAACAGTAAAAAAGTTCCAGCTCTTCAAACATAGAAAAAGTTGGTACCAGTCTTTCTTGCCTAATGACACGCTCTTTTCCGGCGAGCCACGCTTGGTCTATGCTTATCGCCAAGTGATCACGGGATTTGCTGCTTGGCTTACCCAAGAAGAGTTGAAGTCCATTGAATCGATGGATGGGTTTCTCCTGGCTCACCAAGATGCCACCCTCCAGCAACGTACGACATACACCCCAAAATTCCTCGGACTTGATAGGGCGCAGGGCATGTGGTATGATTCCGGGTATGGCCAAGGTCAAATCATTGCTGTCATTGATGACGGGGTGAAGCCCACCCACCCTTCCTTTGGCGACCATGCCATGCCGCCGCCTCCAGCCAAATGGAATGGCACTTGCTACTGGGGCCCACCGATCTGTAACAACAAACTAATAGGGGCAAAGGGGTTCAGAGGTGGGAGCTCAATCACACCACTAGACGATAATGGTCATGGCTCCCACTGTGCAAGTATTGCAGCCGGTAACTTTGTCGATGATGCCAATGTCCTTGGCCAAGCTCGTGGCACAGCTGCTGGTATTGCATCGAAGGCCCACCTCGCCATCTATAAGATAACCAGTGCAAGCGACTTGCTTAAATCCATGGATGAGGCCATTCGCAACCATGTTGACGTTATATCCATTTCCCAAGGCGACCGCTTACCAGACTTTCATGTGAACAGTATTGTAATTGGCTCATTTGCAGCAATCACAAAGGATATCGTCACTTGCGCGGCTGCACCAAATGACCCACGCGTAAGTAGCATTGATAATGATGCCCCCTGGATCATAACCATTGGCGCAGCCTCCACTGATAGAAGAATAACAGCCACTGTTAAGCTTGGCGATGGACGAGAATTCAACGGTGAATCAGCCTATCAGCCTAGCAATTATAGCTCACCGCAACTACCGTTAGTGATAGGCTTTCCCAATGTGAAAGGAAAGATGGTACTTGAAGACTCAGGAGAAAACAATACTAAAACGGGCATTCATGTCCTACAACATGGAGGGAAGGCATTGGTTGTCATGGGTTTCCTTGGAAACACAACAATCGCACAACCTCATGTGCTCCCAGCTACGTATGTTAATGATTATGCAGCAGAACAACTTACAAACTACGCAACCTCTACATCTAATCCGACGGCCGCACTTATCTTTAAAGGTACACAATTTGGTGTCCAGGCCTCACCAGCTGTTGCCGCATTTTCAGGTCGAGGCCCTAGCCTTCGTAATGGGGGCATCATAAAGCCAAATGTAATAGCGCCAGGTGTTAACATCCTTGCAGCATGGCCATTTGAGATTGGCTTAAACCACACAGGCACACATTTCACATTCAATTTTGAAAGCGGCACCTCTATGGCCACACCACATGTAGCTGGTCTTGTTGCTCTTCTCAAGAGCAACCATCCTACATGGTCAGCTGCAGCAATCAATTCGGCAATCATGACAACCGCTAGCACTACTGATAAAGATGGGAAACCTATGTCAGATCAAGCTGATGGGAAGAAAGCCAAAGTCTTTGCTACAGGATCAGGTTTTATAGACCCAGAGGCAGCTAACAATCCGGGTCTCATATATGATATCCAACCCCATGATTACATTCGTTACCTCTGTGGCTTGGGCCTGTTTGATGATAAGAAAGTTAGTGCCATAGTTCGGGGAAAGATAACTTGCTCTACCATTCGTAGCATCAAAGCAGATGAACTAAACTATCCTTCCATAGGAGTGTCTCTTAGTGCTAACTCTGCACCAAAAATTGTGAGTAGAACAGTGACAAATGTTGGAGATGCTGGTACTACCTACACTGTGGATTTTGAAGACCCGAAAGGTGTCAATATTATGGTTTCTCCAGCAGTCCTTCGTTTCAACAAAGTTGGGGAGACGAAGAGTTTTAACGTCACGCTAAGCTTTAAAAGCGTTCCCTTGCCAGCTGGTGAAGTTTCAGAAGGGAAATTATCATGGGTTTCTGGCAAATACCTTGCGAGGATTCCAATCGCAGTCACATTCATCAAATAAATCACATTCTTCCAGCATATTTCTTTCTATAGATTAATAGAAATATAAATAAAAAATTAATTAGCTAATCAAGGTCATGGAGTACTTAGAAAAATCTATATTATTATGGGATTATCTATAATAAGTTATATGACAGTAAGTAATTGAAAATTATATTTAAAAAATCTAAAATCCTTCATGTACTATTAGGCATAGAAAATTATACATAAAGCTTGTTGTTGAAGTTTATTATTTAGAATAAGCTCGATTCTAGTTGGATCTAGAATTCGTCGAGTACTTGTATTTATAAGTCTTATTATATGTCATTCTCTACAATTAAAATTCAAGAGCCAATGGATCCAAATTAGCTCGACTGCATTCTCTCTCCATCAGTTACACAAAACTTCTCTCACTTTCTTCCGTTATCCTCTACACAAAATTTCAATTAAAGTAATATAAAAGAAAGATTTATGGGAAGATGGTGAGCATCATGAACCTCTTAATGACTGTCTCATTAAGGACAATGATGAAAATTGAAGTATTCAAATGGTGTTGTTTTGCTCATAAGATAATTGAGAGGTAGTAGAAAATTGATATATCGAGTTGTAAGATGGAGTAACATTATCAGCAAATCAAATTAAAGAAATCGATGGAGAAAAGTAGAAAGATTTACCACAAGGCAATCTTTTTCACATAAAGTCATAGATAAAGCTAATTTAAAAAAGTACTATTGATAAAAAAAGGCAATCATATAAGGGTATTCTTCTCCTACTAAAATAGAAAAAAAAAAAAACAACTTAGCTCTAAAAATTATAACCCAATACTAAATCTATACATAAAATTATTGCATTATAGAATATTTGCAACGGTACAGAGATATAAAGCTTAGTGTCCTAGCTTTATACGAAGATCCAACACACATACAAATAAAGAGAGAGGGGTGTGAGATTCATAAGAGATACTAGAGTTTTAACGTGGAAACCACTGAAAAAGTGGGAAAACCATGGGGTCTGGCCCAGTTTGAATGAATCAAATAGTGTTTATTGTTGATTACAAATGAGGCCCTTCCATGAGAGGAATGTCTTTGCTTGATGTTGTAAATATACATCATATAGATCACATTACAAGGACTTAGTTGGAAGAATCTAGTAATATGAGAATTATTCTCACGAGAGCATGGGCCTGTTCATTTGGCCGACATGATCATAGTCGGGCAACGGTAGTCGGAAGGACAATAATTACGTTCTACGGTAAGAATGGTACAAGAGAGAATAGAGGCTTGTATTATTTTCTTGAGTGTGCAATTTTCTATTTTTTATTTTTATTGTTGTGTGGGTTACCCAATATTATTTTCTTGTTGCTAAACTTATGAATTTGTTAGATAAGCTATGAAGCATGGATAATCTAATGCACATAAAAAACTAATTAATTATCTTGGAATACTTATATTTTCTTGTACTAGTGTTCATGTAAAACACATGTCGAACAAAGACACAGCTCCGACACGCCCAACAAATGTTTGACACTTTTGAAATTATGCCGAAGCCATTTATGTGTAAAATTAAATTTTGACATGAGTCGAAAATGATTTGTGCATTAGCACAATTGCAAGACACAGGCACATAAAAGAAATAAAATTGTGCAAATTTTAAAATTGTAGGGCAACAAAGGATAATTTAAAAAGATACTTATGTGCCCTATCCAATCTCGTGCCCTAGGCATTCCTATATCCTTATCTTCTTTTGCAACGATGAGGATGAAACTCACAGTGACCATCTCAACAGAAACGATCATGCGCATCACCGCCTCTTCTTCTATGATTGTGTGTACATCCCTGCCAATCTTTCATGACATGATAGTTTTTATACATATCCTCATCCAATATAAACGCTGGCCTTTTTTTGCTTATGGATAATTTATTCATAGTAATGTTAGAAATTTGATGACAAATTTGAAGAACATATCATGTTGTTTCTTTTAATTTTTAAAGCCTGCCTTCAAAATCTTATTTAAAAGTTTCACAAATTTTCTTAAAATTCCACCAACACTCGATTATAGGAAAGTTATTATTTTGATCAATAAATAGAGAAGGGTGCGATAATTATAAGAGACACCAAGATTTTTATGTGGAAAACCCTGAAATGAAGAAAAACCACAGGGTCTGGCCTAGTTCAAATAATTTTACTAGTGTTTGTAGTTGATTAAAAATGGTGACCTTCCCCAGAGGGAAGGCATTGGCTCAATGTATCATATATAGCACATTACAAA
The DNA here is from genome assembly GCF_001605985.2 of Dendrobium catenatum. Lineage (NCBI taxonomy): Eukaryota > Viridiplantae > Streptophyta > Magnoliopsida > Asparagales > Orchidaceae > Dendrobium > Dendrobium catenatum. The sequence continues at coordinate 217,242 of NW_021319856.1, read as the reverse complement.
GTTGGGGTTGGAAGAATCCAATAAAAAGGGAGTCATTCCCAAGTGAATGTTGGTCTGTTCATTTCATTGGCAGGGCTGTATTTGAGCAATGGAGATCAGAAGGACTGCAGTCGGTGGGCAATGAGGGTTGGAGAGAATGAAGCCAGTGGGTGACGGTGGTCGGAGGGACCTTAGTTGATATGTGACGGAGGTTGGAGGGATCATAATTGGCAGGCGATGGAGGTTGAAGGGACTATAGTTTGTGGGTGACGGTGGTCAGAGGGACTATAGATGATGGGCAACGGAGGTTGAGGGACTGTAGAAGGAAAGCGGTAGTGGTCGAAGGGACCGCAGTAGATGAGCTGGGGAGATTTAAGGGACTATAGTATGTGAGTGACGAAGGTACTTAAAGGAACTATAGTCGACACGTGATGGTGGTCAAAGTAATTGTATTCGATAGGCAACGGTGGTCGAGGAACCATAGTCGACGGGCAACGAATGTTAGAAGTATCATAGTCGTCAGGCGATAATAGTCGAATTAAAAGTACTTGGTGGGCGACATTAGTCAAAAGGATCATTGTTGGCAAGCGACGGAGGTCACAGGGTCGACGGGTGACGTTGGTTGGAGGGACCGTAGTCGGCGTACGATGGAGGTCGAAGGGATTATAGTTGGTTGGTGATGATGGACAGAGATACCATAGCCTACATGTGATGGTGGTCAGAGGGATCGTAGCCTATTGGCGACAGTGGTCAGAGGGACCGTGGTTTGCGGGTGATGGTGGTCAGAAGGATCATAGTCTATGGGCATCGGTGGTCTGAGGGATCGTAATTGGCAGGTGGCAAAAGTCGACGTCTAGACGGCGATCTGAAGATGGTTGAGCTAAAGTTCAACGGTGGTCAGCAGCAAGGTGGAAGTTGAGCAGAGGTCAGCAGACAGGAGGTAGTTCGAAAGCCGAACAGTGGTCCGACAATGATCGACGGTGGCTCGCCGGTAGTGGTGTTGGAGCTCTTGAAGCCTCAGAGCTCTCTCTAATCTCAAGCCATAAGATTCCTCTCATGTAGAGAGTGAAAGTCTATTTTTAGATTTTTGAGAGTGGCATACCCCATAAATATGATGAAGATCATGGCAGGTTCTGAGTACTCCATCATATGGCCCGTATTGCATGGTTCCCCGGATTACATTATATTTTTTAAGTGTTTAAGTGCCTTAATGATGTTAGAATTTTGCGATCTTGAGCTTGTTGGATTCGTCTCGTTGAGCCGTTTGATTCAACTATAAGCATGCCATATATGGATATCAGTTTATCATCCAATCTAGAGCTGCAAGCAAACCAAGTGTTTGATGAGCTACTCGTTGCTCGATTCAATTAAAGCTTGTTTGTGATCGTTTAACTAACTAAACAAACAAACTTGAACAACATTTTTAATACTCGATCCTTAAATAAACAAGCTTGAACACTGATGTGTTCGATTCATTTATGTTCATGAACAACATTATTTAAAACTTGTGAACATGCTAGACATTAAGCTCGATTGGTGTTTGATTCAAACTCGTAAATAAGCTCAATAAAAGCTCGATTAATATTTAATTATAAAATTGATGAATATACATAATATTAATATTTTAATTTAAAATAACATAATGATATAGTTATTTTTAATTAATAAATTTTAAAAGTAATTAAATATTATAATATACATTATAGTTTTAATTTTCTTACAACTGCTAATTTATTATATTACATCGTTCGATCTTGCTCATTTGATAGCTCAAGAATACTGATTAGATTTGTTCATGAACATACTTGTTTGATAGTTTAAACAAATTAACTAAATATGTACATGATTAATGATTGTTTGTTTAAAGCTTGATAAACATTAAACGAATTGAATATGAACCAAACATGAACACCATTAATTTAAACTTACCAAACATAAACACAAAGAATAAAGCTCGAATCAAACACAAACCGAACTTGAACAAGCTAATAAAAAACGAACTCAAACATGAACACTCACATACTCGGCTCAGTTTGATTCGTTTGCAGCACTAATCCAATCAATACTTTGAGCCCTCCAAATATGCTTCAGACTCTTAATTCAGACCCATTTGGCCTCGGATTGGATCGATTTTGGTGTCATTGGGTTCATCTCTTCGATACGTTCAATTTGGATAAGTTTACTGAAATTAGAGTTTGGATTGTCCCAAATTTAATTTTTAAAAATTTACAATAAATATGCCTCGAGATTGATGCCCGATGAAAGATATATATAGTCTATATAAGTGAGCTCTTTAACAAGTTAAACAGGTTTGAAGCATCCCTTTATGTATTACTTATATCAAGATATCAAGCCATGATTCAAGAACTTAGAAAATATCTTTTGTCTCCATAGGCACACATCAGCTAAAGAATAAAAGTTCTAAAAATAAATTTCAGGCCTTATTTAAAAAACTTTCATTTAAAACAAAGGCTACAAATTTGCAAAATTAGTCACTATAGAACCCATAAAATCGATTATGTTTAAACAATTTTACTTTATACTCCTGCTGGTATAAGAGCATCAAAATTTAAATAATTTGGGCTGAAACTGTAATCACAGGGTTGAAATTCAAATTTCTCATTTAAAACAGAAGATAATATGAATTTATTGATTAATAGAAAGAGAAAAAGAAATATTGGTCCGACAAGGTTCCATTATTTGAAACAATTATACACTTGCTCTTAGAATGAGTTCAATTTTATTCTCCAAACTGTAGATTGCGAATGACTTGCTAGAGCTGCTCTGTCCATACAGATATTGCACATAATCAAAAATGAAAATCAATTCACTACTGGAAAATCGTCCATTACCAATAGAATTTTCGGCGGATTTTCTGTGAATGATTTTCCTGTGGAGTTTTCTGCAGAATTTTATTGCTGGAAAATTTTTGCAAAGCCCGTTTTATGGGAGAAAACCGGAAATCCACCAAAAAAATCCGCCGATAAAACGTGATTTTCCAATAGCGACTTAACATATTTCAAAAGAATATTATTTAAAATTCATTATTAACAGAATAGTAGGCATGCAATATAAAATACATAAAAAAATATTGATGTATTTAAAAACTTTTAAATTTGCTTTAAGAAACACTGATTGATCCTTAGAACACTTGCCTTGATCATCTCCTCAAAAACAGTTTTTGCACAGGATACCTCTCTCTCTCAATCGATCTCTTTGATAAGCATTTAACGTACCATCTTGTATGCAAGGTGGAACCTTCCTACCTCTGCTAAGTACGTAATTCCCTGTTGCATTTCTATATGCAAAATTATTAATTTTTCTTTGATACTAATTGCAAAAGCAAAAAAAAAAAAAAAATCCAACCTAGAATGCCATTGTATGTAGAGATGCTTTCACAATGTAAAATGACATCGTGTAGCATTTGATAGATTTGATGCACGATCTCCTCAATGTGAAAAATAATTATTTTTTTTCTAGTATGCTAGCTTATCATTCCCTGTAAAGAAACTCCTATATAGTTCTAAGATCATTCAAGCTTTCTTCGCATTCCATATACATAATATTGTTTTCTTTGCCCTCTATGGAAGTCTCCTTCTCTACCGCAAGCTTTAATATTCCACTCTTATTCTTCTTTAGCATTGCTTCTTTTCTCCTAGTTCACGGACAGCTTCCGTTGCCCATTACTGACACCATTGACATTCAGCATCATAAGGTCCATATCGTTCATGTTCAAAAGCCAAGTGTAAAAAAGTTCCAGCTCTTCAAACATAGAAAAAGTTGGTACCAGTCTTTCTTGCCTAATGACACCCTCTTCTCCGGCGAGCCACGCCTGGTCTATGCTTATCGCCAAGTGATCACAGGATTCGCCGCTTGGCTTACCCAAGAAGAGCTGAAGTCCATTGAATCAATGGATGGGTTTCTCCTGGCTCACCAAGATGCCACCCTCCAGCACCGCACGACATACACCCCAAAATTCCTCGGCCTCGATAGGGCGCAGGGCATGTGGTATGATTCCGGGTATGGCCAAGGTCAAATCATTGCTGTCATTGATAGCGGGGTGAAGCCCACCCACCCTTCCTTCGGCGGCCATGCCATGCCGCCGCCTCCACCAAAGTGGAGTGGCACTTGCTATTGGGGCCCTCCAATCTGTAACAACAAACTCATCGGGGCACAGGGCTTCGGAGGTGGGAGCTCAATCGATCCAATAGACAATCATGGTCACGGCTCCCACTGTGCAAGTATTGCAGCCGGTAACTTTGTCGATAATGCAAATGTTCTTGGTCAAGCTCATGGCACGGCCGCTGGTATTGCACCAAAGGCCCACCTCGCCATCTACAAGGCAACCACAAGTAGCGCCTTGCTTAAATCCATAGATGAGGCCATTCGCAACCATGTTGACGTGATGTCCATTTCCCAAGGCGACAAATCACCAAACTTTGATGCGAACAGGATTGTAATAGGCTCGTTTGCAGCAATCACAAAGGATATTGTCACCTGCGCGGCGGGGCCAAATGACCCACGGGTTAGTAGAATTGATAATGATGCCCCCTGGATCATAACCGTTGGTGCAGCCTCCACTGATAGAAGAATAACAGCCACTGTAAAGCTTGGCGATGGGCGAGAGTTCGATGGCGAATCAGCCTATCAGCCCAGCAATTATAACTCACCACAACTACCACTAGTGAAAGGCTTACCCAACGTGAAAGGAAAGATATTATTCAATAACTCAGTAATAGACAACACTGCGGCAGGTGCCCTTGTCCTAAAACATGGAGGGGAGGGTTTGGTTGTCTTGGGTTTCCTTGGAAATTTAACAATTGCACAACCTCATGTGCTCCCAGCCACGTTTATTACCCAATATGCAGGACAACAACTTGTAAAGTATGCAACCTCTACACCTAATCCGACCGCATCAATTATCTTTAAAGGTACACAATTTGGTGTCCGGCCCTCACCAACTGTTGGCTCATTTTCGGGTCGAGGCCCTAGTCTTCGCAACGGGGGCATCATAAAGCCTAATGTAATTGCGCCAGGCGTCAACATCCTTGCAGCATGGCCATTTGATATTGTCATAAACCACACAAGCACACATGAAAAGTTCAGTTTTCAATTCGGCGCCTCTATGGCCACTCCACATGTAGCTGGTCTTGTTGCTCTTCTCAAGAGCAACCATCCTACGTGGTCAGCTGCAGCAATAAAGTCGGCCATCATGACAACGGCTCGCACTACTGATAATGAAGGAAAACCTATTACAGATCAGGCTGATGGGAAGAAAGCCAAAGTGTTTGCTACAGGATCAGGTCTTATCGACCCGGAGGCAGCTAATAATCCGGGTCTCATTTATGATATCCAACCCCATGACTACATCCGTTACCTTTGTGGCTTGGGCTTGTTTGATGATAAGAAAATTAATGCCATAGTTCGGGGAAAGATAACTTGCTCTACCATTCGTAGCATCAAAGCAGAGGAACTAAACTATCCTTCCATAGGAGTGTCTCTTGGTGCTAGCTCTGCACCAAAAACTGTGAGTAGAACAGTGACAAATGTTGGAGATGCTGGCACTACCTACACTGTGGATTTTGATGACCCGAAAGGTGTCAATATTGTGGTTTCTCCAAAAGTCCTTCGCTTCAACAAAGTTGGGGAGACGAAGAGTTTTAACATCACGCTAAGCTTTAAAAGCGTTCCCTTGCCAGCTGGTGAAGTTTCAGAAGGGAAATTATCATGGGTTTCTGGCAAATACCTTGTGAGGATTCCAATTGCAGTCACATTCGTCTGATAAATCATTCTTCCTGAATATTTATTTCTATAAACTGTTAGAAATATAAATAAAAGATTAATTAGCTAATTAATGTCTTGGAGTACTTAAAAAAGTCTACATTGTTATGAAAATCTCTAGAATAAGTTATATGGCATGAAGTAATTGAAAATTCTATTTTAAAAAATAAAAAATCCTCCATGTACTACTAGGCATAGAAAATTATACATGAAGATTATTGCTGAAGTTTATTATCTAGAATAAGCTCGATTCTAGTTGGATCTAGAATTCGTTGAGTACTTGTATCGATAAGTCTTATGATATGTCATTTTATGAAATTTAAATTCAAGAGCAAATGGTTCCACACATCAACTCGAGTACATTCTCTCTCCATTAGATACACAACATTTCTCTCTCTCTCTCTCTCTCTCTCTCTCTCTCTCTCTCTCTCTCTCTCTTCCTCTATCCTCTACACAAAATTTCTATTACAATGATATCAAAGCAAGTTTTATGGGAAGTTGGTGAGCATCATGAACCTCTTAGTGAATCTGTCTCATTAAGGACAACGATGAAAATTGAAGCATTTGAATGAAGATCTTGTTTGGCTCATAAGGGGAGGTAGTAGAAACTTAATTGATAAACCGAGTTGCAAGATGGAGTAAAATTATCGGCAACTCAAATGAACTCCATGCATGGAGAAATGTAGTAAGAATGATCACACAGCAATCTTTTTCATTGAGCTTAAAAAAAAATCTAACTAACAATTAGTTTAAAAAAAAATCTAACTAACAATTAGATTATACATGCATGGAGAAATAGTTTTAGTCGATAATCTTTGAATGTACAATATCATTTAAAAAAAAAAATCTAACTAACAATTATATATTAAAAATCAAACTATAAAAAATAGCTAAATTAAGTAATTAATTCATATCACAACATAATAAGTATATGTGGCATTTTATTAATTAAGCTCATATGTCTGATACCCATAAGAAAAATGTATTCTATAATAGTTAAGAAAATTATAGTTTGATTTTTAATATATGCATCCTAACTTGTCACAACAATCCATAAGTCATACATTATAAGGCTTTTGCATCAAACTATCAAAGCGACCTAGCATAGATCAACAATGGTGAATGTGAAATTATTATGTGCGGTCACCGGATGTCGTACGGAGGTGAATTTGAACGTGCCACGTCACTATTTTGATGTGCACTGGTATCAGGTACAACTGTGTACCAGGTGACGTGACACATCCTGATTTGTCTCCGCACCATCCGATGATCGCACGTAATAATATATGATGATGAAGGAGTTGTTGTATCTAAATGGATAATTATGACCTATCACAACATCCAAATGAGTTTAAAATCTTGATGTGATTGAGGCCAACTCATATATTGTGATGGCCTATCATGTGAACTAATCTCAAGTATTCATTTAAGCTATGGTCTACAACCTTAGCATTGGATTTTTAAAATTAATTTCAAAGATATATTTTGACATTGTAGATAGAGGTTTTAAAATAAATATATATTTATTCATAGTTTTTTAAAAAATAGAAATTAAAAGGTTTTTTAAAAGAGTTAGCCTCCCATATGGATGAAAATAGTTAATTCAATTTAAAAAATTTATTAAGGTGGGATATCGATCTTAGCCTATTTATGTGCCTTGGTAATCATAAGAGATTTGGTTATGATGGCATGATTTTCATTATCAAGTAAATCTTAACCCAATAATGATACTCAATGTACAATAGCAAGAGGCAAGTTCTAAAGCTAAGGGTGGAACCTGCATAACTGATCTATGCAAAACTTAACTCGTCCATATGTAAATGCAACAACATTTTGGAAAGTTAGTTGAAACCTTCAACTAAGGTTAACGAATTCAAGCATTCTAATGCAGTATAAAAATACTATTAAAAAAAAAAAGGATTTGAACATTAAGAAAGTTCTCTTAGTGTTTGGAGTGCAAAGGTTAGTTTAAGTATAGATAATCTATCCAATAAAAAACGAATAATTTGAGTATATGTGTAAATCCAAATTAAAAAAGAACCCAACAAGAGGGTATAATTGAATGACAGAATTATTTAGTAAAAAATGCATGACTAAGTTATGACATAACTTAACGAAAAGGGTATGGCCAAGTCTATAAGAAATATACTAGAATAACATAAAATTGAAGATATTATAGCCAAAAAGCATGACTATAGTCAAAAGAGCATTACTATTTCAATGATAGATCTAACCAAAATAATATGATTAGAGTAAAAAATGTATATGATCAAATAAAGGAGATATCAAGTTAAAAGAGCAACATTAGATATGTAACGTCCCAGAATTAAATTTAAAAGAATTGGTTATCTTCTTAATTAGTCAACTAGAACTTTTATAAAGCATCACGTTAATAAATTTATATCAATGAAAATAACTAACAACTATATACTTCAAAATATTGCACAATATTCCTAAAATTAATATATAATAGCTAGGAAATCAATATAATTATTACTCTATCATAAACTTCTAACTACAAAATAATAAAAGAATACATATAGATAATTACAAAAAATTTGAAGATCTATGACAATCTCACTCAAACTGCTCCTAACCCCTTCTCTAACTTGAAATACATATAATAAGCATAAAAGTCTAGCAAATAATCAAAATTCTATCACTACTTTCAATGCAGGGTAAAAGAATCAATATGTATATTTAATACTAGTCAAAATTAATCATCACTTAATAAAAGCAATAAAACTCTCAAAAATTAATAATAATAATAATATTTTTAATTATATAATTTAATCCATTATCAATATAAAATTCATATAAATCCTATTTTGGGGCTTTAAAAATTATTTAAAAACTATGTATAAATTAGTTTATTTTATTTAGAAAATACTAATGAAATCAATTTGTAACATAGACACGTGATGGTCCCAAAATCTTCACTTGTACCGACAAATATCAATTTAATAAGGATGTGCACCGGTGGCATAATATTATAAAAAAATTAATATAATTAAAACACAATAATATCTAATTTATAGAGAATACAATTTATTATTTGAACTTAAAAAGATTCCTTAAAAAATTATTTATTTGTATCAAAATACATGTTATTATAATTTCCCCACCTTAAAAAAAATACCACCCTCGATATTTCCACGAAAAAAACAGATCAATAAGAATAAATTTAATTCATAATTCTGTTAAAATAACTCAATATGATTCAAACATATATCAAAACTAATAAATCAATTAAAATTCATTCAAATTCTCTCCAAAATAATGTATTCAATCAATATTCATGAATTCATTTAAAATAATCATACACCCATATATCATTCAAGCATAATATACTATGCAAATTATTAATCAATCAATTTAAGGATTAAAAATTCTACCAGTGGATCCTCCAGCCACATTCTCATCATCTTGTCGGATCAAACTATAAACTTTGGATCATATAGGTGGCAGTATTTGTGTAGAAAATTTTGTAGGTGGTGTAGCAGACTATGTATATCCTCTTTAACTTTCAACCATTCTTCTTCTATATATCCCATTATTTATTCTATTCTCTAAATCCCATTATACCTTATCGATCTATAACCTTACCTAGCTTGCTCCCCTCTTAATTTAGATCTTATCCCCTATTATTATTGTGAAAAATCAACCATTTGGTGCCATCGTTGCCCACATATAAAACACTAACCAATCATCAGAAAACACAATCCCCTATGTCTCGACTAATTCATGTGATGCTAATTGAGAGTTATAAGGAGTTATTACTTTCCAACAAGCAAAGTGTGATAACTTTATTTACTGAGCCAACAAGTTACTGATACTAACACTGATATTTAAAAAACAGCATTATAGTAAGGACTTTTACTTATTTTATATAACTATTAGAATGCATGCTATTAAATCACTACCACTGTATCGCTTTACTATTACTTCAACCCATGATGTTAATGTTATTGTTGTTCTATTATTATTAATATGCTGATCGCGTGATGTATATTGAACATGTGTACTAGATGCTGACACTGAGTGGACATTGACATGGTATTTATGAGCATGTGATACACGTATACAACTATTTTTATATACTTTATTGCATTGACATAATTTTGATAGTATTTACTAATATTTTGATTTGATGTTTTATAGAATTTATATAATGATTGTAGTTTTGATATAATGATTGTTTTAGTGACTTGAGAGTTATACTAGTTTACTAATTTCTCTACTGTATTACTGTATGATCATGTGAATACTACTATTATAATTTCACTGTTGACATATATATTATACTTTTATATTAATTGTGTTGAGTTCACTTATAGGCTTTGGTGACCAATTGGGCTTTTTAGTTTATTCTATTTTGTTAAATATTTTTTAGATCAGGGCAGATGATCAGATGTTTAAGATTGATCAGATAATGATTTCTCATGTTTACTTTCTTTTTATTTTAGTTATTCTTTTGTACTCAGGATAAAATAATAGTTGACGCCTTCTACAGGATCTGTGTACCTGGAACAGAAAAATACAAGTAATGGCAAGCGAAAAACCAGGATTCGGATAAGAATACCTCTGTATTCTGGTTTGTATTACTGTTGTAATAAGGAAGAAGACAACTGAGCTCCTTTCTCTCTTTTTCCTCTATGTATAAGCACCTTTTTCTAAATACTATATTTGTAAAAAGTAATGAAAAAGGCTGTAACTAACAGCTAAATAGAAAATAGTAAATAGAGCAGTGGGAGACTAGGTGGTTCGTTATGGGGGTAACGTGTGTCGCCAGAACACATAACTATCCTGCATTGCATCAGTCCTCCCCGGCTTCGGAAGAGCTCGACTCCGACGAGCTGATTGCAATGAGTGCACCGTCTGCGGGTATGTATGGTGAAATGTCGGAGACGTTGAAGGTGGAAGTTGTGTGACAGTCAGCTGGTAATTCGACGCTGTATGCATTGTCGTTGATTTTGGCGGTGATAGGTACCGGGCCAAGCTTACGACGGCTCAATTTTGAGAAAGTGCCAGGTGGAAAACGTTCACGCCGGAGGCGAACCATGACTAAATCGCCAACTTGAAATAACTTTTCTCGGCGGTGTAAGTCGGCAGCTTCCTTGTAGCGAAGATTGGCGTTGACAATCTGCTGTCTTACATCTGCTAACATCTTGGAGTAATCTTCGGCGAAGGATGTAGCGGCAGGAGACCTGCATTTTGGCAAGATGGAAAGGTCGACAGCAGTATTAGGTGACTTTGTATATACGATATCAAATGGTGCCTTCCCTGTAGAACGATTCGTCATCGCATTGTATGCGAATTCAGCTCGAGGTAAGACGTCTTCCCACTGCTTAGGCTGGTCCAGGACTAAGCAGCGAAGCATGTTGCCCAATGTCCTATTCACGACTTCCGTCTGGCCGTCCGATTGGGGATGGTAGGCTGAGCTGAAATTCAATTCGGTGCCGAGCCGCTTCCATAGTTCGCGCCAAAAATGGCTTATGAATTTGACATCACGATCAGATGTGATGCTCCTTGGCAACCCATGTAGACGGACCACTTCATTAAAAAAAAGGTTAGCAACAATCAAGGCATTGGAGGTTTTCTTACAGGCGATGAAGTGGCTCATTTTAGAGAAGCGATCGACGACCACCATTATAGAATCATGTCCACGCCTGGTCCGAGGTAAACCGAGTATGAAATCCATACTCAAATCTTCCCAAATGGATGGAACCAGCTCAAGATTGGATAGACTAGGTCTGAGTCAGTTTGTACCCTTTTTCCTTTCTTGAGTCTATTGTATTTGGTGTGGCTCCTGATGCTTTATAACTTAGAAGATTTCTTATTGTTCCCTAGAGTTTACTATTTTTGGTAACATCATCCGGGATGATTTTATATCATCCTGGATGATTAGTTCAAAAGCATAAACCCTAATTAGGGCATCCTTATTAAAGAAGCCGTCATTATGCAAAACACATTGTCCTGGATGATTTTTTATCGGCCAGGATGATAGGCTCAAAACAAAAAGAATCTGCCGCCAGATTTATTTAGAAATAACCTATTTTTGGACATCATCCAAGTGGATCATCCAAGACTATAAAATATCGTCCAGGACGATCCAGGTCAATTTTTCCAAAATTTCTCTTGAATTTATGGAAAGCAATTATGACTTGATTTCATGATCAAACCGGCCTGGACGATTGCCAAATCATCCTGGCCGATATGCTGGACGATTGGACATCGGATAGATCTTTTTCAAGACAATGTCGAGAACGATATTCCATAATATGTACTGATCATCCAGGATGATATATTATCATCCTGGATGATATGAACAAATTTCTTCTGATCATCTCAAATCATCCCGACTGATTGGGCTTAAATTTCACTGATCGTACAGGACGATATTAGTATCATCCTGGAAGATAATATCGACAACTTGCATTAATGAGCTCATTTTGAGATCTTCTATTTAAGCTATGACATGACACTTTATAAGTGTCTTTGGCAGCCATTGGAGCTTCATTCTTTTTGGGGAAACTTGAAGAGATAGCTTGAAAGGGAGTGAGGAACGGGTGAAGTCTTAGAGAGGGAGAAGATTCTGTGAGGGGGGACTCAAGGGAGTGTGGAGGGGGATTCCACACGGTTGCTCTGGTAGGCTTGCACCTTAATACCATTGGATTTAAGGCTTATCTCGAGGGAAGTTCACGAAAGAAGAACATCTCTTTGGTGTCAAAGGACCCGGTGACTCTACCGCACTGGGGAAGGTGGAAGTGATTTTGTAAGGGCTTCTCTGCCTAGGTGTGAGGGATAAAGGAGAGACACTCTATTTAGTGTAATACTTGGAGGGTACCTCCAAGGAGTGGACGTAGGTCAAGGTTTGACCGAACCACTATAAATCCAGTGTGTTCTTTTCTTATTATTGCTTCCGCATTATTTTCTTGCGCACTTTAATTTTTGTGGTGAATTTGGTTTTAGTTTTATCTTTGATTTTAAAGTTATCCAATTGACCTCTCTATTTGTTAGCCTTGGGCCAGTTCATAAGGGCTTAACATCCCCAACGAACTTTCATATAGGATGATCCTTAGATCGACCTGGACGATTATATCAGTTTGTTGTAATTAAGAGCAATTTTATAGCTCTTATATATAAGACCTCTTATTTACTCAAGATTGTATCTTCTGCTGATGTCTTGACCTGAGAGAGCCAAGAGCAGAGGGAGAGTAAGGGAGAGAGAGAGAGAGAGGATCTTATGAGGGGGAGTTTATGAGGAGTTTCACAATGATTGATCCAAGCAAGGATCCAATTCATCTTCTTTATTCGTCATCCCTAGCTCCTTATAGGTTCAAGAGAGGTCTACTTCAGTAATTCACTGTGGTTTTCTGTTGCTTTAGGAGGAAGCAAAATGAGTTGGGTTCTCTGCCTGCTTCAAGAGGAAGCAAAAGGAATTAGGTTCTCTGCCTCATTGGTGTCGGTGGAAAGGAGGTTTGTAGAGGCTTCTTCGCCTTTCTATGGGAGCAAAAGGAGAGTCACTGAGTTTAATGCAATACCTGGAGGAGAGGCTTCGGGGAGTGGATGTTGGTCAAGTTGACCTAACCACTATAAGTTTATGTGTGTACGTTCTTACTTTCTTTTTACATTTAATGTCCGCACTTCAATTTTCTTGTGGTGAATTTTGGTTTTGTTTAAGATTGTGTTTTGATTGAGAAATTTTTAAAACATCAGTTCACCCCCCCCCCCCCACTCTTGGTTAGCCTCGAGTTGGACTTCTTGGAAGAATAGTTGTGGTTTTCTATATGAAGGGGGGATTAAGTATAAAAGTATTGTGGATAAGGCATAAACTATGGTTTTCTTTTAGATCCATTCAAAGTTTGTGGGCTAAATTTGTGATTAAAAAGGATTTCTATGGTAAGCAATCACTTTTATGTAACTATAAGGTCAGATTCTCTGGTGTAAAAAAGGCTTCGCACCACCAAGTGAGACAACGAGAAATTTATTCAATGGGGTATTGGTAATGATAAAATTTTCTTTTGAAAGATAATTGGATGGGGCCTTATTCTATTGATAATTTTTTATACTCTCATTTTATTGCTTATATTAAAGTGAATAATTTCATTATTGATAATAATTGGAATGTTAATAAATTAATATATTTTATTCCTAATAATCTAGTGGATAAAATAAATGGATTCCCTTGCTGGTGTATAATGAAGATGGTATTTTGTTTAAGTTATCAATTTCTGGTAACTTTGCTTTTAAAAATGTTTTGGATTCTATTAGACCTATTCATTGCAATGCTTCTCTATATTCTACAATTTGGCATAATAACATTCCTATACCTTATTCTATTTTAGTTTGAAGAATTTTACATAATAGTCTTCCTATTGATGTTCTCTTGATGAAAAAAAGTTTTTATATTCCTTCTAATTATCAATGCCGCTACCAGATTGAATCTTTGAATCTTGTTGTTATAGCCATTAAAGTGTGTAGGTATTTTGATGATATGTTTAACATTTATAATTTCAACAATGATAGTGATATTTCCTCTATCTTGCAAGTTTGGTTTTCTCCAATCAAAGGTTACATCATGAATTTGATTCCTATTCTTATTTTGAGTTCCTTTAGATGGAAGGAATGATTCTAAACATCAAAACATTAAGATAAACTTCATGTGCATTATTTCTAAAGTGAAAGATAAAGTTTTTTAATTGTTTTCTAAACATCTAAATATCATTAAAGATATTTGGGTGAAGGTTGATGCAAATATTTTATTACATTTTATTAATAGTAGTGCTTCTAGTAATCCTAAAAATTTGTATCTTCTCAGCAGATGTTTTGTATGTTCAAGTATTGGTTTACTCATATTTCTTGTCAAGGTAACTATTGTGTTGACTAGTTTGCTAAATCTATGTGTTAATTAGATTGTTTCCATGATTTCTCCAGTTTGTCTTTACCTCAACCTTTGAGGGGGATGATAAAATTGGACAAATTTTTATTGCATTACTTAAGAATTTAATGGATTTGCCTTTAGTGTTGTTTGTTTTGTGTCTTATTTTCTTTCTATGGTTTTGGTCCATCCTCTTCATGTTCTTCCTTTCTTTATTTTAGTGAAGTGTCGTCTTATTTCTTAATTTTTATGATTTTGTTGGATTTTAGTGCCATGAGGTCTATTCCCATTTAGGTTTTTCCCCTTTTGAATATTCTTAACTATCCTTCATTCTATTCTAGTTTGATGAATGTTTTGAGTGGGTTGAATTTTACTACGATTGTAAGTGGATTCTATTATTAGTAGAGTTTTCTTGCAGCTTACAACCTATTTCAACATTTAACAAATGCTAGGCTATTCTATGGGTTGGATTTTTAGTTTACTTTGTATGGGAACTTTGGGGTGTGGATACTCCATAATGATCAGTATTATTGCTACAAGTCTTTTAGTAAATTTCTCTAGTGTGTGCTAGTTGTTTTTTTTTTATAGATAACAATTTTTGGGTAAATTGGTTAGTTTGGGAATTTTTTACATTTGTCAATCCATCTCATTGACTATATGGATGTTTGTTCTCTACAATTTTTTTAGGAATGGTTCTACAAACTACACTTATGAGCTTTATTTATTCATTGAATTTATTTAAGGTTTCCTTTTTATTTTCTTATCCCTATTATGTGCTTTAACAGGTTTTTCTTCCGAGATCTTGGTTATTTGGATTTGGCTTCCTCTATGGTCTAGATGTGTTTTTGTTAGTTTGGATTTATTATGGTTGTGTCTTTATCCTGGATTTATCTTTCTTGTGGGCCTTCTGATGCTGTGTTTTAGGCGTGGTTGTTCTTGTTCTATTTTTTTCATCAAGTGTCAGTTGCTATTTGTACCACTTCTATTTTCCATGTATGTTTATCATGTGCCTCTTTTGGTTTAGGTTCTATTGTGTTACTATGTTGTTCTAGTGGCATCCCTGATTTCCTTCTTGTACATATTAATATTTTGATATGGATATTATGCCTAAGTGAACTTGTCCCTAAGCACACTAATACAAAATCAATATTGTCACTTTGATGTGGAAGCTAATTAAATTATAAATAATTATAATAACAATAATATATTATAATCATCTCAACAAAATATTAATCACAAATTTTTACTAAGCATTTTTAACAAAAAATAGTGTAGAAAAAGTAAAATGAAAAAGTAGAAAATTAAAACAAACACACTAGAAATTTAAAGTAGTTTGGTCAAATAATGACATTGGCAGAGTTGCAGGTCTTTTGTCAATAAATAGATATTCTTGCTAAAACTTACCTCAAGAGAAACCTCACCCATGGAGTAACTCAAGTGCAAGTTTGTTAGAGCAACCATGTAAAACTCCCTCTCATAATCCCTTAAAACCCATAAGGATCATCTCCTTCTCTCACAAACTCAACCCTTTCTCTCCCAAGCACTAGGCTCTCTATTCAAGCTTTCTTGAGAAGAAATAACTCAATGAATGGCAAAAAGACACATATAAAGTCTTATGACAAAGCTTAAATAAAGGGCTTCAAGAAACCCTAAGAACTCAATATGTCGATTTTGGATCATTACAGTAAATGATCTAGATAGTACAATTTAATCAATTGAAAATATCTCTATTAGTATTGGAAAAGAGTATGAGCTTTATGATTAGTTCAATTGATTGAAGCTAGTCATATGTACAATATGATTCATCTAATATGATTAGTACGATTATATATGGATTATCATCTTAGATATAATGGGGCTATGATAATATCAATCCATGCAATATTGGTTCAATACAACATTTTATCCATTCGTACATTATAATCTTACTAGTCAAATTATCTAAATTTGATCCTAATAACAATATTAACTAGCAAGATATTAATTACACATTCATACCAATATAATACTGTCAGACCGTACAATTATTATAATTTGTTTCAAAAAATATCTTCCTGAATTAATGATTGGACGGCTAGATTATGATTTTAACTGATCGTTCTAGTACGATTTTTCAAATAGCATTAATTTACATAATTATTATTTTAATGATTTTTTGAAGTGGAACTGATCATTACAAAAGATACCTCTCATATATTATGGATTAGGTTCAAGGAAAATATCTCTAATTTTCTTCTATCAACATTCCCATGAGTGTTTGTAGCTCATGGTCAGCATGCTAGAATACAACTTTTTATATAACTTGTTCAAAGAATTGGAAAAATACATATAAATTTAACAACACTTTTAGTGTATCCTATTCCTACTAATCTTGAGCTTAATCTTTTATTTGATTGTGGCATGTATTCCTAAAATAGTTAGTAACACACAAAAGCAAATACACAGTACACATGTAGGAGACATACAAAGATGCAATCAGTAATGTTTATTATCACCAAAACCATACATCTCAAGAAGCTCGAGTTCGCAACACCTAGTTGTTGGCTGGGTGTATATAGACTCTCATTGCACCTTATCTTCTTGGTCAGCTTGTATGCACCTTATTAGCTACTTTGAGTGGCAGGATTTATTTCTATCTAGGTGGCGTTTTTTATTTTTAATTAAATTATTCAAGATAATTTAATTAAATTTCCTAATCTTACTTATTTTGTTTCTTATGTTATAATTCATTTTTTATATGTTGTTTGGGTTTGTACTCTCATTCTAATACAGATGTATTTAAGCTCTCGCTTAAATTTCTGGGATATGGTTACTTGCTTACCTTTTTTTCTCTTTAATATATTATAGTAGGGATCATGTGCTCTTAGGTTTTATTTTTACTGTTTGATTTTAGCTTTTTGAGCATTTAGTAAGCATTGGATCTCTTTATAAATATATAATATTTTGTTATTAATGTGTACTCTTTTTGGGTTTTAACAAAAAAATAAAAAATAAGGCAGTGCTATTTCTTTGTGTAACAAATTTGTTTGGGTTTAGTATAGTTTATTATCCCTTCTCTTTGATTATTATAACTAGAATTTCAATGACATTGTATGCTTATGAATAATTTTCTTTTTCTGAACTAAATTATGGGAACGTCAGGTGCTGCTTTATCAATTAATTTCAGCCATAATCATTTAATAAAATAAAAATTTGATAATTTTGAATTATTTTTTATGATGTTTTTAAGATTTTTGGATTTGAAGTTATAATGAATTTAGAAATAAATTAATATTTAAATATTAAAATTAATTAGAATATTTTAAAATTTTAATATATCCTAATCATTAATGCCAGTTCCATTTAAACGTAAGGGGGATGGATAATAGGGAGCTTGGTGAGCAATTAGGGTAGAAAAGAGGTAAAGAGAAGAGAAAATCAATCTATTTTTTTGGGGTGAGTTTCGGGGGTCATTTTGTCCATTGGGTCTAGTTGGTAAACTTTGTTCGTTCTCGGATGTAGGAGACATTAATGTCATCTCAAAATTATTAAAAAATTATCACAAGTTTTAGCAAACAATTCATTAAAATTTTGTATCAATTGTAAAAAATGGGAATACTTTGGCACATATAAATATTTTCATCGGGTATATACTTTTTATATGTTACAAAGATTGTGATTATAAATTTTTAAAATATTTTCTAGAAATTTTCACGGGGGGGTTTTAAAATATATGGGATTTTTTTATTGAATAGAAAATTATCTGATGTTGAAAAATAAGTGTTGTAAGTACATAAAGTCTTAAAATATTATCTTACACATCCCTGATAATGGTTTGGATGTTAGTTGGATTTTTTGTTGTCTACCATTATACAACACTGTGAAATTTTTAATAATGTCAATTACTCTTTAATAGTTATAAAGTAATTTATATATGTATATGTGAGTAAAATTATATTGTTAGGAAGCCATAAGGGGTATAAAATCGCTTTGAAATTCTATCTAATGTTAAGGAATTTTTAGGAGTTATAAAGGTGGTTCATGAATCCTTTTGAGGGTTGTGAAAAGTTTGGGATCCAAACAATAACTGGTTGAAAGGAGAGGTTTAGATTCAACTAGTTTAACGTTAAATGTTGGTCGAACGATGATGTAATCATAAAAAATTAATATGACCTAAGAATCATATGATATAATAAAATTTTTTTAAATATACATAATTAGTAAAATATTAGATGTAAATTTAAATTTAAATATATTTAATATTAATTTTAATTAAAAATTTAAAAAAATTTTAACTTATATATCAATATCTAAGTTTAATTAATATTAATATATTGATTAGTTTATTTTATAAATATTTTATAACATAAATGCATATATTAATTCAATGATTACATTTTGGAGATTTATAATTATTGATGTTAAATAAGATCAGTTTATTATAATTAATTAATTATTAATTTTACAACACATAAGATAAATTAAATGAAAGAATTTACTTTTATTTCAAGACATTATTAATTAAAAATAACTATTGATTAATCATAAAAAGCTTTATTTAAAAATATATTTAAAAAAAGATAGTGTGTGTTTGTAACTATAGAGAGGTAAAAAAGTAATAACTTTAACTTTCTTTGTCCCACTTCATTTGAAGAACTTTCTCTTGATAATGATTTTACTTTATATTTCCTTTTGAGTTAGAATAGAGAAATATCTCACATAAAGCAATGAAGCCTTCTAAAATGTTGATTTGGAATTTTTTAATTTAAAATTAAGTATTTCAAATTTAAAAGTAAGTTATAAATATTACTTAATATTTTATTCTTAATATTTTAAAATAATATACTTAATTATTCAAATAATTTTAAATTTAAGTTGGCTAGTTTAAGAAAAACATAACCTGTTTAGGGGTTTACTGGTTGAACAAGCGATTCTAGCTAGTTTGATGCAAAAGCATTTTTCTAGGATGATTAGGATTGGCCCTAAGGCCAATTCTGGCCGGTCCCATCCAGTTTTTAAAACATTGGTATTTGAATGTTATAAATGCCTATATTTACAATGTAAATATCACACTAATTTGTATGATGTTAAGATTTTTTTTATTTAAAAAAATAATAATTCTTGCACAACAAATGATGTCTCTTCGAAGAGGATGGGCCTGACAATCATTTATCCCAATTTTTAATATAAAATACAACTTTGATGATCTAATGTATTAAAGATAGAAAAAAAATAATAAAAAACATTTGTATAAAATTTAAAGTTTGAAAGGATGGCTTGCAAACCATATGATAAATATGTGGACATGCTTTTTGTAAAATTACATGTTTAGGGCATGATAAGATTCTTTGTTTTATATTTTTTTCTCTTATAAAGAGTTATCTCTGAACTTGTGGGTCTAGAAAAATATGCATAAGGGAAGAAAGTGAAAGTTCAATGAGAGGTTATTAAACCTACTTGAACTATAATAGCACACTAACAGTGGGGTGAATTGGTGTTTTAAATGATTTTTCTTTTTTAAGAGACTCTTCTTTGAAAAATTTTATCTCAACTCACAATGATAATTTTAAAACAAGTTATCTCAAGTAGAAGAAAACAATAAAGAAACCAAAAAAAATTTACATTTCATCGTGTTGAAAAAAGAATGCAAAAAATGTTTTCTTCATTTTGTTTTTTATTTTTTTGGCTCATAAAAATTCAATCCAAAAAAATCATAATGTTTCAACCATAATTTTCAAGAATGTAACATGCAAAAAATAAAAAATATGTAAAATAAAGTGTTTAAAAAAATGAACGAGCACATCAAAAATTTTATAGTGATTCGATCAAAACTTGACCTACGTTGACTCATAAGAGTCCTCTTCAAGTATTGCACTAAACCTTTAGTGACTCTCCTTTTTCCCCAACAAAAAATGTAGAGAAGCCTTTACACAATCACTTTCATTCTTCCAATGTGTAGTGGAGAAGCCCTTTCACCAACTCGATGCAGTATAGAAACCAAATCCCTTTCACTAACTTGGTGTGGGGGAGTAGTCAAATCTTTTGATGCCACGAGCCTCTTCCCCGAGATTCCCTCATGCAAACAAAAGACTCCTAGAAGAAGAAGGTGGATTTTCATGGAGTAATCGTGTGTAGAACCCCTCTAACAAATTCTTTTAATCTCATAAAGCTCATCTATCTCAAAACCTCACCTCTCTCTTAGAAGAATTAAGCACCCTTTAAATCCTATCCTTCAGATATTTTCCCAGATAAAAAATGTAAAAGAACCAAGTAAGAGATGTTTAAATACAATGCTAAAAAACCTAATTTTCATTTAAACCATGTTTATTCATACAGTATGATCCAAGGATCATACAATAAGATTATTTCAATTCTCCCTTCAGTACTGTATAATGGGAATTTCCATGTATGATCAATTCAAAGGTTTTTAAATGATCATCCAATACAATCTTAAGGTCATACAATATGAGCAGTTCAATCTAATAATCAATTCATCCTAGATAAAGCTTAGTGATTAATTATCATCCTAGTTGACACTTGATTCACTTAATATGAACCTCACTTCATACAATAATATTACTAATTACATTTTCATTTTTATTTGATTTTTCAATCTTAGGTAGTTAATTAGGCAAGGCTTTTAAATATCGTATGGTACAATTGGCATCATATTGTACAAATATAACAATTTTCAATTTTTAAATATTGCCTAATTATAATTTGAGGAATGGATTTTAATATAAACTAATCGTCTAAGACAATTACTATCATATAATCTATTAATTCAGCTTAATCCTCTTCTTGTTTTAATTTTTATAAATAATTTCTAAGTGAATACATTATATAACATATTATCTAGTATGGTCTTAAAAAAAAATCGAACCTTATGTTTTATTCACCCTGTGTATGTGTGCACAATTATTATACTAATATACATCAAATATAATTCATAGATTCAAGAAACATAAAAGTATAAACTTTTGCATACATTAACTTATTCTACCAGTCTTGAGCCAGGGAGGTGCTTGATGATGTTGTACCTAAAATATTAGTGCATATAGAAAAACACATGCAACGATAAATAAGAGAATCCAAATAATGACCAATAATGTTTGTTATCATCAAAATATAAGCTCAATCTCCTGGTTAAATTTCAAATGAATTTTATTTTTCTCAAAATTTCTCCCCTTTACTATGTGATATATATATATATATATATATATTGAACATAAAAATACTAATAAACACATAATGATAGAGAACAAAATAGAACTAGACTATTGAGGAAAATAAATACTAACCAAATAACTTTGTACTACCTCTTATGATATCATTAAAAATAGGAGAAGACAACTGAAAAGATAGAACAACTATACGTTATGAGGTAAGGCATATAGGAAAAAAATTTCAAACAAACTACAAGAAGATAGACAAACAACATAACACACTACTCACCAAAAGGCCCGTGATAAGGTAGTGGTGGAGTTCACTTATAATATGAACAATTAAAGTAAATTTGTCTCCAAACCAAGCTAAATTTGCCACATACTACTACTATTGCTGGCTATGTGTGTTTAATTACATTTCCAGGTAGTCAAATTGCTCTTTCATTATCTCATAGAACTGAGGCTTGTATGCATCTACAGGTGCTGGTGTTAATTCCTGAGCTGGTGCCTCCATAAGTGCTCCCGCTTCTTCCTCTTGCTCAAGTTCTAGTATATAACATCTTTCTAAACATTTGTAACTATAGGGTACAGGTAAGGAGCTGTCAAAGTAGTAAATCAAGAGGTGCTTGGGTGTTGTAGAGGATGTAAAGACATACTTGTGTTGAGAGAGTTGCAATTTATTTTTTCGATTGTTGATATTTTTGCAACATGTATATTTTTTGATGATTCCAAATATTATTATTTTTAATTATAATTTCTCCTAACATATTTTAGATGTATTGTTTGTTCTTTGTGTGTACAACATTTCAGGAAAATCATACTCCGGATTATTAAAGACTTCAAATCAGATCAATTTATGGTTTATTATAAATGAAGTCTGTATTTTTCATTTTATTGAGTCTGAGAGAGTGTGATTGTAAATATGTAACTGTGCACACACACAACAAGTGAGTGTTTAAAAGTTGTAAATTTTTAAACTGATCATGCTGTATGAAGTCAATTCATATGGTACGATTTAATTAGTTATTTTCCCCAATGAGTAGTCAAATGAACATAAAGTAGAAAATTTTTCTAAGTATGGATCGTACAGCATGATCTCATCATCTTACGTACTCCATCCAGAGTACGAGTTAGATGGGTCCCTTTTCATCCAGATGAACTAAAAAACTTTTTTTGAACTCATCATATTATACGATGTCGTCATCGTACGTATTGTGTCCACAGTACAAATTGAATGGGTCCCTTTTTATCCAGATGATTTCAAAGTTTTTTGAACTAATCGTACCATGTGATAATGTCATCGTACGTATGCTGTACAGAGTACAAGTTGGATGGGTCCCTTTTTATCACGATGAATTTAAAATTTTTCTGAACTGAACATATTGTACGATGTTGTCATCGTGCATACGTCATCTAGAGTACAAAATGGATGGTTCCCTTTTCGTCCCGACGAAGATGAAAAATTTTCAAACATTTTTATAGTACAAACTGGATTCGTACTGGATGAACATCTTGTATGAAGTCATTTTGTATAGATTCACAAGTGGTTCATAGCAATAGTTTTTGAACTATTCATATGTATGAACATACTAAAAGTTCGACAGGGTTGTTAAGGCCTAATGAACTAGTCTCAATGCTAACCAAGAGGGGGCTAAATTAGTATTTTTAAAAATCATTAAATAAATGCACAAACTTAAACCAAAGTTCACCACAAAGAAATCAAAGTTCATAAATTAAATGCAAAAGCAGTAATAAAGAACACAGATATTTATAGTGGTTCAATTAACTTGACTTACGTCCACTTCCCGAATGTGCCCTCTGAGTATTGCACTAAACTCAGTGACTCTCTTTTTGCTTCCACAGTAAGGTGGAGAAGCCTGTATAAATCTCCTTTTCACCAACCCCGATGAGGCAAAGAACCTAACTCCTTTTGCTTCCTCCTGAAGCTAGCAGAAACCTCAACTCTTTTTGCTTCCTCCATAAGCAGGAAGAGAACCTTGATCAATTACTGAAGTAGACCTCACTAGAACCCCCAAGGAATTGGGGATGACGACCAGAGAAGACAATGATATATCCTTGCTTGGAGCAACCTTTGTGAAAACCCTCACAAACTCCCCCTCATAAGATCCTCTCCCTCTCTCCCTTGCTCACCCTCTCCTCTTGGCTCTCTCAAGTTAGGATAGTAGCAAAAGATACTCTCTTGGGTAGAACAAGAGTTATTATATAGAAGAGCTTCGGAATAGCTCAAAATTGCAACAAACCAACTTTATCATCCAGGATGATGTAAATATAATCCTATACGATCATTAGAAATTTAGCGCAATCAGCCACGATAATTTGGGAGGATCATAAGGTTTTTATTCATATCGTCCAGGCTTATAGGATATTGTCATGTACTATTATTATAAGTCATTGAATGTCATCCAGAATATTGCCCTGAATGGATGTCTGGATGATAGAAAAATAACTGGATTGTCCAGGCTGATCTCACGATCGTCCCTAGTTCAATTCAGCGCATATTCTCCAGAGCATCTCCCTGAATATAAGCAGGCAGATGTTTGATCGTCCAGTAAAAACTAAGGTTTTTAAACTAATCATCCCAACTGTTCATGTGATCATCCAAGATGATATGATTGAGCAATCAAATCTTAATTGCTTTCCTTAATTACCATATTAATTTAGGCATAATTATATTACATCATCCAGGATGATGTCCAAAAATAAAGGCTACCTAAATAGATCTAATGGCTGATTCTTTCTGATTTGAGCCTATCATCCCGGTCGATATGAAAATCATCAAGGATGAGGCGCGTAACGACGACTGCCTTAACCAGGATGCCCTAATAAAGGTTTCTATTTTTAACTGATCATCCAGGCCAATTTTTGGATTATCCCAAATGATGTGAGCAAAAATAGAAAACTCTAAAACAGACAAAAAATATCCCCAAGTGTGTGTGTGTGCAAGGTTACTAAGCATCAGGACCCAAAAAATTATAATGGACTCAATAAAATGTAAAAGTACATTTTCATATATTATAAACTGACTCAGTCCTAATCTACCCAATCTTGAGCTGATTCAACTTGCAGTTTAATTTTGTGGACCCGAAATATTAGTAGGTAAGGTAGTCGTAGAGAAACAGAAGTATTTGCTATCTTCAAAATTCTATTCCCTAAAATCATATTCTCAATAATTTCTCCCTTTTTGATGATGGAAAATAATAAGACAAGCAAAACTAATGAAAAACAACTCAAACACTACTCCGCCTTTTGACATCACAAAAAGGGAGGAGGAAAAAACTAGAAAATAAAAAGTAGAAAAAAAGAAGAACGAAAGCAAAGTTTTTTTTTATTTTTTAATCAAAGAATGAATATACAATGTCTTCATGTGATTGATTTTAAAGACTTATAAGACCAATGAGTTAACATCATCGAAATTTGAAACCGGTAAAATATCCGAACCTATTAACCCTAGCTTGAACTTCTCTCAGGGAAAAATCGTCTTTTGAAAACAAAAGACCTAACTAAGAAAAACTAATTGGATAAGAAAAAGAGATCCATTAAAGACTTGATTTCAAAAAAAATATCTTATAGAGTAATGTAACAAAGTAATTTGATACAATCGTAAAGTTTGAAATCAAGCCTTTAAAAATATCAAGTGACACATAAATTCTTCTAAGTTTTAAAAGTTTGAAGAGAAGAGAACTTGCTTTTAATAGGCTCATTTTATACCTCTTATCAATTGAATGGCGCACATTGTACATCTTTTGATTTTTGATACACTTTGTGTATAATTCTCAATTTGGTATTATTGCGCATCTTTTTATTTGACGTCATTGACCACTTTTTTTTTATTTTTGCAAGCTAGATCCCTTTTCAAAACTCTTAAATTCTCTCAGTTGTGAGTATATCTTCTAGATATTAAAGAAGAAAAACTCAATCTCTAATATAAGGAAGAACAAATCACAAAATAGAATCAAAATCATATGATAAATGCAATGACAAATGACGAGAAAACTTGAAAGTTATATAAAGACTTTGAACATTATAAATATAAGATAGATTACTGCAGCAAGATATAAAAGATCTCAATCACAAAGTTTAGCTGTTAATTTGAGATAGACTTTTGTTTAGAAAAAAATTTACACCACTAAAAGAGGTTAGATGAAGAGAAATAATCAACTGTGTTTTCTCCCTTTAACAAATTAAGAGATGTAAAATATTGAATACAAATTTAAAAAAAATAAAAATATGACATAAAATATCATTTCAGTAGTGATCACAAAAAAAAAAGAAAAACTAAAATAATAGAAATAAAATAAAGAAGAGAAACAAAAACTAGTAAAAAGTAAAATAAGCAAAGTGAAAAAAAACAAAAAAAAAACAACAAAACAAAAAATTTAGAATTCAGTAAATAACATGTTCATGCATTTATATCAATCACAACCAATCTGGTCCTTAAGATGCTGAAAGTGTCAAAAGCCAGTGGTTTAGTAAAGATGTCAGCCAATTGATTTTTAGTTGTCACATGGTGTAACTCAATGTCTCCTTCGGTCATATGGTCTCTAATAAAGTGATGTCTTATGTCAATGTGTTTGGTCCTTGAATATTGGATAGGATTCATCAGAATATCAAATAATCTCAAAAGAAGTGCTATGCCTAAGATACCAGATTCCTAAGTTTTGAGTCCCCAAAAGATATCTAAGAATTCTCTTAGCTGCAGTTAGGTGGGATTCTTTAGGATCAGCTTGAAATCTAACACAGAGACAAACACTAAACATTATATCAGGCTGACTAGCAGTCAGGTAGAATAAAGATCCAATCATCCTTCTATACTTCTTTTGATCAATAGATTTTCCATTTGAGTCCTTGTCCATCTAAATATTAGAAATCATGGGAGTATTATTGGCTTGGCTTTATCCATTTCATATTTCTTCAAGATGTCCTTAATATACTTTGATTGACATACATAGGTTCCATCATCCAATTATATTATGATAAATCCCAAAAAGTAGGATAACTCTCCCGTCATACTCATCTCAAACTCCTTACTCATTATTTTAAAAAAATCATCACATAGCTTTTTATCAGAAGATCCAAAAAGTATATCATCAACATAAATAATCATGAATAACTCATCTCCTACTTTCCTCAGAAAAAGGGTAGTGTCTACACTTCCCTTAATAAAATCCCTATTTAGTAAAAATGTGCTAAGCCTCTCATACCAAGCTCTTGGTGCTTGTTTTAATCTATATAAGGCCTTTTTTAATTTGAAAACAAGATTCAAAAATTGGGAACTCTAAAAAATTGAGAGTTTCTCTACAAGCACATCCTCTTTTATTATCTCATTAAAAAATGCACTATTCACATCCATTTGGTAAAGCTAAAATCCCTTATAACAGGCAAAGGCTAGTAGCACTCTAATGGCTTCAAATCTAGCTACATGGGAAAAGGTCTCCTCAAAATCAATCTCCTCTATTTGGTTGTACCCCTTAGCTACCAATCTTGTCTTACTCCTAACCACCATACCAGAATCATTAATCTTATTCTTAAAGACCCATTTGGTTCCAACTACACTTTGTCCCTTTGGTATTTCAACAAGCTCCAAAACATCATTCCTAACAAATTGGTTTAATTTCTCTTGCATAGCTAAGATCCGAAACTCATCAGATAATGCTTGATTAATATTGGTGGGTTCAGTCATTGAGATAAAGGCAGAGTGATTCACTTCCTTCCGAAATCCATGCTTAGTTCTAACACCTTCAGAAGGGTCTCCTAAGATAAGTTCTTTAGGATGACTCAAAAAATATCTCAAATCCCTAGGCAAAGTGTGTGTAGGATCAACCCTTTTCTCTATATTTGAATTGCATGTCTACTCTTTGGGTAATCTCTCCTACTCCTTTAGTGATTTGGGACTCTACTCTCTCTTCCAAATTTTTAACTCCTTTAGAAATCTATCTAACACCATCTTCATCCTCAATTCTAGACTCCTTAGGATCAAATTCATCAAACACTACATGAGTAGTCTCCTCTACCACCAATGTCCTATTATTAATCACCCTAAAGTATTTCCCAACACTTGAATAACCTAAGAACATTCCTTCATCAGATTTTGGGTCAAATTTCCCTAAGTGTGATTTTATATTATTATGAATGAAAACCTTACAACCAAAGACATGGAGGTGGAAAACCTTGGGTGTCCTACCCTTAAAGATTTCATAGGGTGTCTTATCAAGTTTGGCTCTAACATTCACCCTATTCAACACATAACAATCTATGTTTACCACTTCAGTCCAAAAGTATTTTGGAAGTGAATACTCAGTAACCATGGCTCTAGTGGCCTCAATTAAGGTCTTATTCTTCTTTTCAGCTAGCCCATTCTACTGAGGGGTCATAGGAGCTATGAAGTTGTGACTAATCCCTTTATCCTCATAAAAGTCTCCAAATCTCATATTTTCAAACTCTCCACCATGGTCACTATGGATGGTCAAGATCTCACAACCTAGCTTTTTCTAAATCTTAGTGAAGAAGGATCTAAACTTATCAAAATACTCATTCTTATATGAAAAAAATCTAATCCCAGTGAACCTCGGGTAGTCATCAACACTCACAAATCTATAGACTTTCCCGTCTAAGCTGATAGTGCTAATGGGTCCAAAAAAATCCATGTGAATGACTTCTAAATGTCTCGAGGTGCTAATGTCCTTAATGGAGTGGAAAGAGGATTAGACTTGCTTCCCTAGTTGGCAGGCATCACAAAAGTGGTCGTTAGAGAATTTAAGCTTAGGGACACCTCTAACTAGGTCTTTTGGGTCACTCTCCTAAGGGTTTTCATACTAGCATAACATAATCTCATGTGTCACAGCCAAGAATCATCAACAACAAATTTCTTAGCAAAATGAAGAAATACATTCAATATTATTAAAGTCAAGCATGTAAACATTATTAATCTGTTTTCCCTGCAAAATAGTGTTGTTATTTTTAAGATGATAATGTAAATGATTGCCAAGAGTTTTATGATGAAGCCCTTATCACAAAGCTGATTGATGCTGAGCAAGTTGTATTTCAGTCCATCTACAAGCAAAACATTTTCAATCAAAAGGTTCTTGGAATTTTCGATTATACCTGAGCCTACCACTCTCCTGGTGGTGTTGTCTCTAAGAGTAACCTTGCATCCTGTCTTGGTCTCCAACAAAATGAATTGATTGGCATCTCCAGTCATATATCGTGAGCATTCACTGTCCAGGTACCACTTGCTGTCACGAGGCTTTTTATGAGAGTTTGCCTCTTCTTGATCACACTGACTAAGATGATCACCCATCATGCACAAGTTTGTTATCTCATCCTTTGTTTCAGTCTCATAGGAGTCAGATACAGAATCTGCCCAGAATGCCTTTTAGTACTACTTCTTATACTTCATGTATTTAGGTTTCTCCTCACTCTTTTTTTTTCTTGAGTGATCCTTAAGTGTTGGACAATCAGCTTTGACATGTTCAGGCCTCCTGCATTCAAAACAAATAACATCAGATGAACTTTTAAAGTTTTTTCTATACTTACTTTTTTTACTTCTGATGATACTTGTTATTCTTCCTTAGAAAGTTTTTGAGTTGACTAGTGATGAAGGAAACATCATTGCTTTCAGACCCGGAAGAATCAATATCCGTGTTGTTGGCCTTCAACACCACAATTTTCTCCTTCTTTTTCTGACCTGCATCAAGATTTCTTTGATTCACCCCTTACTCATAAGAAATGAGTGATCCAAGTAAGTTATCAACATAATAAGTATTCAAATCTTTAGATTTAGAATTTACAGTAATCTTAGCATCAAAGGAAGAAGGCAAACATCTAAAAATTTTATTCACTCTTTCGTAATTAGTTAGCTCTCTTCCTAAAGCATGCAATTAGTTGATAATTTGAGTAAACCTAGTATACATGTCAGAATTTGTTTCAGTAGGTTTCATATGAAAAGGTTCGTGGTCATGCAACAAAATATTCAACCTAGATTATTTAACTTCATTGGTTCCTTCATAAGTAATACATAATCTATCCCAAATTTCTTTACCAGTTGCACAAGTTGAAACACGTATATAATCTTTAGATTTAAAATAACAACAACAACAACATCAAGCCTTTATCCCACTATGTGGTGTCAGATTTCAAAGCACAGAAAAAATAGTTCAAATATTTCGTATTAAGTTGCGCTAAATCTCGTTCATCAAAAGTCCATTTGATAAAAGGAAGTTCAGTTTTAATTCCATTAATGTCACATGACGGAGGTGAATAATCATCTTTAACAAGCATCCACATACGATAATCAATCGAATATAAAAACTTAGACATGCAAGTTTCCCAAGAATCAAAAGGAATATTGTCAAACAAATGTGGTCGTCCAATAGACTATCCTTCCACAGTATTACGATTACAAAAGTTAGTCATTGATCGAAATTAAAAAAGTTTTCAAAAACTCAATTTTATGAATCCCACTCTAATACCATATGAAAGTTCAATAGGGATATTAAGCCCTAATGAACTAGTCCCAAGGCTAACCAAGAGGGGGTGAATTGGTATTTTTAAAAATCTTTAAACAAAAGTACAAACTTAAACCAAAATTCACCACAAAGAAATCTAAGTGCAGAAAATAAATGAGAAAGTAATAATAAAGAATATAGAGATTTATAGTAGTTCAGTCAACGTGACCTACGTTCACTCCCTAGAGGAACCCTTTGAGTATTGCACTAAACTCGGTGGCTCTCCTTTTGCTCCCACAGTTAGGCCAAGAAGCCTGTACAAACCTCCTTTTCACCAACTCCAGTGAGGCAGAGAACCTAACTCCTTTTTCTTCCTCCTGAAGAAGGAAGAGAACCTCAACTCCTTTTGCTTCCTCTAGAAGCAAGCAGAGAACCTTGATCAGTTACTGAAGTAGACCACATTAAAACCCATAAGGGACTAGGGATGATGACCAGATAAGATGATGATAGATCCTTGCTTGGAGCAACATTTATGAAACCCCTCACAAACTCCCTTTCATAAGATCCTCTCTCTCTCTCTTGCTCTCCTTCTCCTCTTGGCTCTCTCAGATCAGGATAGCTGCAAAAGATACTCTCTTGGGTAAAACAAGAGGTCTTATATAGAAAAGCTTTGGAATAACTCTTAAATGCAACAAACTGACTTAATCATCCAGGCTGATATAAATATCATCCTATATGATCACTACAAATTTAGCTCAATCAGCCAGGACGATCGGAAGGTTTTTGTCATATCATCCAGGCTAATAAGATATTGTCCTGTATAAATAGTGCAAGTCATTAAATATCATCCAAAACATCACCCTGAATGAATGTCTTGATGATAAAAAAATAAATTGATTGTCCTAGAATATTAGTTTAATTTGGTGCATATCATCCACAGCATTGCCCTTAATAGAAGAAGGCTGATATTTGATCGTCAAAGAATAACTAAGGTTTTTGAACTGATCGTCCCGACCGATCCTGCGATCGTCCATGATGATATGATTGAGCAATCAAACCTTAATTGTTTTCCTTAATTACCAGATTACATTAGGCATAATTATACTGCATCGTCAAGGATTATGTCCTGGACGATGTCTAAAAATAAAAGCTACGTAAATAGATATGTAAGTTCATTCTTTTTTAATTTTAGCCAATACAAAAACCATCTAGGAAGATGTGTTAATGATGGTTGCCTTAACTAGGATGCCCTAATTAGGGTTTCAATTTTTAACTAATCGTTTAAGCCGATTTTTGGATCGCCATGAACAATGTGAGCAAAAACAATCAGAAATTTTCCCCAAGTGTGTGTGTGCAAGGTTAAGCATTCGTATAGAAATAGAATTGTTTGCTATCATCAAAATTCTATTCCTTGAAATAAGATTTACAACACATATGATCGTACTATACCATCGTATACGCTCATAATGGAAAATTTTAATTTTTGGATGATTTTTCTTGTCTTTCGTATAAAAGGTTCAGTAAAACTGATGTGTGTAGAGTACTTCTTTGTGATTTCTCAAGAGAAAGTGAAAGAGTGCATTTGGGAGAGTGTTTAACAGAGATTTCTTATAAGAGAAGTGTAGGGTACACAAGGTTACTCAAAGGTAAGAATATCTTTATATTTTTTGTTGCAACTCTTCTTTTCTTTTCTTTTCAGTTACTCAAGGGAAGATCTTTGAATTAAGATGATGGTACTCTGCAGACATTTGGAGGGTGTGAATAGACGATGGTACCCTATCAACACTTGGAGGGTGTGAATAAACGATGGTTCTCTGTCAACACTTAGAGGGTGTGAAAGGATGATGGTTTTTTTTGACACTTGGAGAGTGTGAAAGGATGACGGTTCTCTTCCGCACTAGAGATTGGTGAAAGAAATGAATTATAAAGGCTTCTCTTCCTTTCTGTGGATCCAAAAGGAGAGTAACTTCTGGTTATAGTGCAATACCTAAAGAGGGAGTCTTCAGGGAGTGGATGTAGGTCATGTTTGACCGAACCACTATAAATCTTTATGTCAGATTTAATTTTTTTATT
This sequence comes from Dendrobium catenatum, assembly GCF_001605985.2. Lineage (NCBI taxonomy): Eukaryota > Viridiplantae > Streptophyta > Magnoliopsida > Asparagales > Orchidaceae > Dendrobium > Dendrobium catenatum. The sequence goes on along the minus strand of NW_021319856.1, from coordinate 184,918 downwards.
TTTTTTTATTTTTTGCACTTTGATATTTATGGTTGTAAAGCTTTTTTTTTTTTTTGAAAGAAAAAAAAGATAATCAAAGTTGTAAAATTATTAAAATTGGTTTCCTATTAAAAAACTAAGTAAATCTTTTTAAAATTAACAATTCACCCCCCCCCCCCCCTCTTGGTTAGCCTTGGGATAATTACTTAGGTCTAACAACCTATATAAAATTAACAAGTGGTATCAGAACTTTGTTTCAAAACTATAAATTTAGAGTATTTTTCAAAAATGATAATGACTACTTTTGGAAACCGAAACACGCTTGAAGGGTATTCCATCTCTAAACCTCTATTATTTGACAATATCCCTTTCAATTTTTGGAAAACATGCATGTAAACCTTTCTTCAATTGTTTGATTATCGCATAAGGATTTTAGTTTAGGAAGGTTATACTAAGCCAACTAGACTAGTATATGGTATTAGAGTTGAAACATCTTTTGTTGCTGGACTGTAGAAGAACGAGACTTAATATAATTAAATGCAAAATGTTTAAATAGTTTCTTTTGTGCACTTAAATCAGAAGATTTCATACGAGTTTCCACTTGTAAAAGTGGAAAGGACATATAGGATAAACTTTATATCACTTATGAAGGAACTAATGAGGTAAAGCAATCTAGATAAAATATCTTGTTACATGACTATGAATAGTTTTGCATGAAACCAAATTAATCCATTTCTAAAATATACACAACATTCACTCAAATAGTCACTTTTTGTATGCATTAGGTAGGGAACTAATGAATGTTAAAATGGTTAATAAAATTATTTATTGTTTGCATAATGCTTATGATGCTAAAATAATTATGATTATAGAGTTTAAAGATTTAAATGTTTACTCTATTGATAATCTTCTTGAATCACTAATTTCTTACATGCAATGAGTGAGTCAAAGGAAGATTGATGTAGGATAATAGCAAAAGGAGAAGAACTTATCTCTAAAAGTGGACGATTCGAAGAGTGATCAGTTAGAGGAGATGCCAGCAGTGGAAAAAAGGTAAGTTCCATAAAACTTTTAAGGTTTCTAATGATTTTATTTGCTACGAATGTAGGAAACCTTGACATATAAAATTGGACTTCCCTAATCTTAAAGCCATTCCTAGCAAGGAGAAAGTAGAGGAGAAAAAAAAAATGGTAGAAAGGGCAAGAAGAGATTTTAGAGAACTTTCTAGGTGGACTCGGCTTCGAATTCGTCAGAAACATAGAAGGAAGAGGAGGTCACCAACATGTGTTTAATGGCCAATAATCTTGATTAGTTCGATCAAGAAGATGTATGTGAATTAACCTATGATGAATTGCTTGAAGTTTCTAAAAGAATACATGTTGCACATAAAAAACTTAAGAAAATGCATGCTAGATTGAACCTAGAGTTGTAAGAATTATAAAAATAGCATGAAATCCTTAGAAAAGAACATGCATAGATAGACAACAACTACTTGAGCTTACTTAATGAATTCAATAATTTGAATAAACAAAATGAATTACTAAAATCATCCTATACTAAATTGGAAAAAGAACTTAAAGATTTAAGGGATGAATATGAGAATAGAGAGCACTATCTGAAATATGATAGCACTGTATTAGAGGATGAAAATTCATTTCTTAAAGTGATAGTGGAAGTTTTTGAGGAATGTAGGATACCCCCAACACTTGATAATTTTACTAATCCTATTTTGAAGTTAAAGATTTTAAAACCTAGGAAGAGTCAGATTCATTATCAGAGATTGAAATACCCTTTTCCTAGAGTTAAATGTTTTACTTGTGAGATGATTGGACATATATCACACACTTATACTTTATATAGAAAGACTTATTTAGTTTGGAGACCTAAGATGCATAAACCAAGTCAAATAATACATGCATCTAGTTTTATTTTGCCAAAAGGAGAACTCAAACTTGTTTGTGTTCCCAAGTCTAACATTTAATTATTTTGTAGGTACCCTCTCATACAAGACCTTATGACAGCATTTGGTACCTGGACAGTGATTGCTCAAAGCATATGATTGGAGACACTACACAATTCATTTCGCTGAAAGCCTTGAATGGAGACAAGGTTACACTGGGAGATAACACCACTAGGAAAGAGGTTGGCACAGGTATGATCAGAAACTTGCAAAAATTTTTCATTGAGATTGTATGATTTGTAGAAGGCTTAAAGCACAATATGTTAAGTATTAGCAAGCTATGTGATAAAGGGTATAGTGTAAAATGTTTTCTCACTAGCTATATATTAAGCCTAAATGAAAATGATGTTCTGTATGGAATTAGGATAAATAATATTTATATGCTAAATTAAATTATATTAAAACTCCTAATGCTTTTTGTTTAATAATAATTTCTGATGAGTCATATTTATGGCATAGGAAACTTTATCATGCTAACAAGAAGAACCTTAGGAAAGTTACCCAAAACGAATTGGTTAGAGGTATACCAAAACTAAATTTTACTAAGGATCACATTTGTGATGCATGTTAACTAGAAAAATAGGTAAAGCCCTAATTTTATTCCAATAAGGATCTTAGAACTAGTAAACTATTGGAGATTATACATATTGATCTTTTTGGACCAGAAAATATTGTAAGTCTAGGAGGGAAGGTATACATATTTGTGATAGTTGATAATTTCTCAAGATTTATGTGGGTTAAATTTTTATTTCATAAGAATGAATCATTTGAGGAATTGAGAGACTTTACAACTTGGATTCAGAGAAACTAGGGTGTCAAATTTTAACAATTCAAAGTGATCACGGAGGTGAATTTGAAAATGAAAAATTTTAGGTTTTTTGTAAAGCACATGGAATTGATCATAATTTTTCTACATCTAGAACCCCTTAGTAAAATGGGATAGTCGAAACAAAGAACATAATAATAATTAAAGCTACTAGAGCCATGTTGGCAGAATATATACTTCCTAAATATTTTTGGGCTAAAGCAATTAGTAATGCATGTTATGTTCTGAATATGGTGAATATAAGGTCGAAATTAAATAAAGCACCCTATAAGCTTCTTAAAGGGAGAACACCTAATTTGTATCATTTGCATATTTTTGGATGTAAGGTGTTCATACATTATAATGAAAAATCTCCTTTTAGGAAAATTTAAACCAAAATTAGATGAAGGAATTTTTCTTGGATACTTTAGTGTTGGGAAATCATTTAGAGTTGTTAAGAGAGTTGCTAATTGCATGTTTTATATTCTTGCAACTTGTATTGTTTTGATGATTCCAAATATTATTGTTTTAAGTTTTGTATTCTCCTAATACTTTTTGGAAGAATTATTTTTGCTCTTGTGTGGACTAACATTTCAGGATAATTGAACTCTAGACTAAAGAAGATTTCAAATAAAAATTCAGCATGAGATAATTTATAAATTGAAGCTTGTATTTTTTTATTATATTGAGTTTGAGAGAGAGTGATTGTAATTAAGTAAGATAGTACACACACACTTGGGAAGATCTTTAAAATTCATACTGATCGTACAGGATGAACCATATTCATACGGAATGATCAAGTCAGTTATCCCCTTGGAAGAGCAATGGAACGAACAGGAAGTAAGAAAATTTTTCTAAGTCCTGATCGTCCAAATGAATTTTTCTATTCATCCCAGGACAAAATGCTCTCTAGAAAATTTTTATTCAGATGAAATCTTGTTCGTGTAAGGACGAATTGCTCTCTGGAAAAATTTCATCCAGATAAACTTCAATTCGTCCCAGGACAAAATGCTCTCTATAAAAATTTTTGTTCTGACGAAATCCTATATTTGACCGAGGACAAAATTCTCTCTATAAAAATTTCATCCAGATGAATTTCAATTCGTCCCAGGACGACGAAATGCTCTCTGGAAAATTTTCATTCATATGAGTTTTTATTCGGCCCAGGACGATATGCTCTCTGTAAAAATTTCATCCAAATGAAATCTTATTCATCCCAGGATGAAAATGTTTTATTATTTACAATTTTGATAACATCTTGTAGTTTGTCGAACAGACCTATGGTATAACTATTCGTATCGGACAAACTTAGTTCGTACGGGACGATAATCAGGTACGAAGTTAGTTCGTACCAATATACATTACGTTCTTATGGAACTGATTTAAGTAAGTTCGTCCTAATATACACTAGGTTCGTATGGAACTGATTTAAAAATCTCCCAAAGGAATTAATAATTTGTGAATCTAGTGAGGGTGTAAGGACTTGGCATGGATTAAACAAATAAGTCAATCATTCAACCTTCATTTCAGCAATAGAACTCATAAATATCGATCAAGCACTTTTGGATGTGTTTTGGGTTTTGGCTATGCAAGAAGAGTTAAATCAATTTGTAAGAAATAAAGTTTGGGAATTAACTACAAGGCCAAAAGATCAAAGGGTAGTTGGAACTAAGTGGGTATTCAAAAATAAAATGAATGACTCAGGAGTAGTCATTAGAAATAAAGGCTAGATTAGTTGCTAAGGGGTATAATCAGATTGAAGGGATTGATTTTGAGGAGACTTTTTCCCCTGTAGCAAGACTTGAAGCAATTAGGGTTTTGCTAGCCTTTGCAGGTTTTAGAGGATTTAAACTGTACTAAATAGATGTAAAAAGTGTATTTTAAAATGGCGTAATTCAAGAGGATATTTTTGTAGAACAACCTCCAAGTTTTAAAAATTTTAAATACTCAAATCATGTTTTTAAATTGAAAAAGGAATTATATGGATTAAAACATGCACCTAGGACTTGGTTTGAGAGATTGAGCACCTTCCTACTTGAAAGATCATTTGAAAAAGAAAGTGTTGATATAACTCTCTTTTTGAAAAAAAGTTGGAAAGGATATACTCATTGTACAAATTTATATTGATGATATCATCTTTGGATCTTCAAATAAAAATCTTTGTGATTATTTTTCTAAAATAATGAGTAGTGAATTTGAGATGAGTCTAATGGGTGATTTAAGTTACTTTCTAGGCTTTAGAATTAAGTAAATTGATGAGGGTATATTTCTTAGTCAGTCAAAGTATATTAAGGACATCCTCAAAAGTATGAAATGGATAATACTAAACCTGTTAGTACATCTATGAGTTCCTCAGTTTAGTTGGATAAGGATCCTAAGGGAAAATCTGTTGATCAAAAGAAATTGAGAAGGATAATTGGATATTTGTTTTGCTTGACAGCTAGCTGACTCGATATCATGTTCAGTGTTTATTTGTATGCTAGATTTCAATCAGATCCAAAAGAATCACATTTGATAGTAGTAAAAGGGATTTTAAGATATCTATTAGGAACTCAGAACTTAGGAATTTGGTATCCTAAGTTTAGCTCTTTATTTGAAATAATTAGTTATTCAGATTCTGATTTTGCAGGTTATAGGGTGGATAGAAAAAGCACTTCTGGAACATGTTAGTTTATTGGAAATTTTTAGTCTCTTGGTCCAGTAAAAAATAAAATTCAGTAGCCCTATCTACTGCAGAAGCTGAATACATTGTATTAGGAAGTTGTGTGGCACAAGTACTTTGGTTGAAATAATAGTTGCTTTATTTAGGATTAACTATAGGCACTATTCCAATTTATTGTGATAACACTAGTGCTATTTGTATTTCTAAAAATCCTATTCAACATTCAAGAACCAAACATATAGACATCATGCATCATTTCATAAGGGATCATGTATCCGAAGGAGAAATTAAACTCACTCATGTTTCAACTGAAAATCAACCTGCAGACATTTTTACAAAACCTTTAGCCTTTGATACTTTCATTGCATTAAGAACAAGGATTGGTGTAATCAATTTGAATGCTTAATTAAAATGTTTCTGCAACATTGATGTATGTTTTTAGTTAGTACTTTTGTGTGTATCTTTATGTTTGTGATCTTTTCTATATTTAGAGTTTGTGTTTTCATTTTTCTATTGTTTTTTTTGTTGTGTTTGTGTTTTAATTTTGATTGAGTGCATGTTTTAAAAAGACTAAGTAACAACCCGTATGAAAATAATTTTGTCCAGGACCAAAATATTTTCATACGGGATGAAGTGTTTAGTGTGCAACTATCAGATTTGAATCGTTTGCGTGCAGTTTTTCTATTTTTATTTTTTCACTTCGTCTGTAAGATCGTCACGATCATCCAGACGAAATTTTAAAACGATGGGTTGATTGAATGTCAGTTGAACAGATAAGGTCATTTTTAATATGATATTCATATGTATGAACCTTTGGTTCGTCCGGATGAAGGCTTGGCGAATCGATGAGGGGGACGGTTTCAACTGTCATTAAAACGATCATAAATTTCTAATCTTCCTGGACGAACATATGTTCGTTTGTACAATCGTTTGGTCAGAAGTCTGTATGAAAGGATGCTTCGTAAGTTGTGTGATTACGAAAAGTTGTTTCATTTTGGACTCATTCGTTTGTCCATACAAAATTTTTTCTTACAGGACGAACTGAATTTCGTACAGGACCAAAATATTTTCATCTATATGAATAGTCATATTTCATTAAATTGTCCGGCTTTGAAATCAACAGTCACACTCACACTCACACATCCCTTTTAGAAACCTTTTTTCCTTTAGATCTTATCCATAGCAAGTTCAAGCAAACGACAAAAGGTTCTCGCCAAAGGTCCACACAAAAATTCTTCTAATAATTTTATGTCCAAAGCCAATGAAGAATCTTTTCCTAGATTTTCCTCCACTAAGATCACCCTATCTAAAATTCATATCTAGGAACAATTAACCTTTTAGGTAATGAACTTATTTTCTTCAACTCAATTTGGTCTCATCCTTACACTAGTCACCCTCTACAACAAAGAGACCTTTCATTATTTTCTTGCAAACATGTCCTTTAACTTCGACCATTTTGTAATCAAGTCCTTTGTTCTTAATAAGAAAGTTGAAATCACCAAGGATGACCTAGGATTCTTTTTGAACTTAAGGACTGAGTGAATTAGAGCCCATACCATGACCACTACTGTTGATTTTAATTGGAGTGAAATTAATGAAGTGATTGGAAAAATTATATTTAAGGAGCATATGCCAAAAGTGTACTCTCTTGTTCGCAATGCTCGTATCATCCAGCATGTTCTTCGAACTTCTATAATTCCTAAAGCTGGTGATAGAGTCAACATTACTCCTCTTCTTTCAATAGTAACCTACTTGATTTTGACCAAATAACTTATAAATGAAGCCCAACTAATCCTTGATTATATTTATGGACTTTTGGAAATTGGTCATGTCAAACATAAAAGAAAGAAGAACATAGCTTTAGGACATTTTATTGCCTATATTTTGGAAAAGAAGTATAAATTGGTTCATCAAGTTGAAGTTTTTGAAGAACCTCTCTACTACAATGACGGATCTTTTAGGGCAATCTTCGATAAAGATGAACCAAGTTAAGCACATGTTATTAATGACTCAGAGGAGGAACATGAACCTGCACCTGCACCTGCTAGTGAACCAAATTATCAGGATTTGGTTCAAAGATTTGATCGCTTAGAGTTACATTTTAATCAAAGATTTGATCAAATTGAAACTCATTTGCAACAGCAGGATATTCAATACAATCAGGATATGGGGTACATGAGAGCGCAGATGAATGATATTAGTTCCAACGTGCTTATGATGAGCAGTTATTTTAACTTCTTTAGTACTGTACCTCCTACTCCAAATCAAGGTTCATCAAAGTGATTTGTGTACTTGATTATATTTTTCTTTAGATGATGTGATTGTGTTTTAGTAGTTTTTGATGTATTTTGTTTTAGTTATGTGTTTGCTTCATTAAATGTTTCTGTATTTGAGTGTTATGTGGCATTGATATCATTCATAGATTGTAATATCCATTATAATGATATCAATATAAGTTATCTTGTTTTAGTTTTAATCTTGTTTTAAAATGCGAGTTAGTCTATATGAAAATCCCTAAACTTTTTGATCCTATAAATGCTATATCTTGAAGTGCAACTTAAAATTAAATTGAATAGAAAATCTAATTTTTCTAAATTTAAGTTTTGCTTATAACTTGATATAATTAAAATTGTCAATTTCATGTCTCTTATTAAACTATATTAATGTTTAATATTATTATTATAATTGTGATGTTTTCTTATTTTGTATTTCACTTATCAATAAATATTGATGCACTTAGAAAATTTTGAAATTTTTTTATTATTAATTATTAAAAGATCAGGATTACTCTTAAAAAATGTACAAATATACAAAAATCAAAAGGAATGTGCAATGGTTCGTAATTTGAAAAACAGGCACAAAATAAGCCCACAAGTTAAAAGATGCACAAAAATGTGCCAAAAATATTGAAAAAATATGCAAAGCACCACATGTGGTAGTCATTTCTTTCCACAATCTTTTAACCTCTTAATTCAAATTGAACTTCTGTACAATTATATTTCGTATTGACATTTGAAATATACAAATTTTATATTCATCCTTCTTGCAATGATTTTCTTTATCTTAGTGTCTAAATTGATTCATGTTTTTAATTTTTTTTTTTATTATCAATATTATATCTCTTCTTAAATTCTATGAATCATTTTTATTTACCTAATGGATTGATTTTATTTGCAATAATTTTTTCAATCACTTTCAAGGATCAATTATCAAAGGATTATCATAAGACTGCTTACATTTCTATTCATTTTGTTTCTTCTCTTTTTACTGTTGACAAAAAGGAGGAGAAAATATTGTTTGTATTGTATCTACATGTTTGTTTGTATCGTATCTGTGTGCTTATTTGTATCGTATCTATGTGCTTGTTTTATTTTGTATCAAAAAGAAAAAAGATAAAAGATAAAATTATTGTAAAATGCCTCCTTACTTTCATATGTTAATCAATTCAGGGAGAATTTAGGAGATTCTTAAAATTTGAAATTTATACAAATAATAATTATTTTGTCATCATCAAAAAGGGGGAGATTATTAATAGAGTTGCTAATTGCATGTTTTACATTCTTGCAACTTATATTATTTTGATGATTCCAAATATTATTGTTTTAAGTTTTGTATTCTCTTAACACTTTTCGAAGAATTATTTTTGCTCTTATGTGGACTAACATTTATGGATAATCAAACTCTAGACTAATGAAGACTTCAAATCAAAATTCAACATGAGATAATTTATAAATTGAAGCTTGTATTTTTTATTGTATTAATTTTGAGAGGGAGTTATTGTAATCAAGTAATTTAGTACACACACACTTGGGGAGATATTCGAAATTCATACTGATCCTATGGGACTAACTAAGTTCGTACGGGACGATCAAGTTAGTTATCCCCTCGGAAGAGCAATGGAACGAACAGGAAGAAAAAAAATTTCCAAGTTCTGATCATCCAGATGAATTTTTTTGTTCCTCTCAGGACGAAATGCTCTCTAGAAAATTTTCATTCAGATGAAATCCTTTTCGTGCAAGGATGAATTTCTCTATGGAAAAATTTCGTCCAGACGAACTTCAATTTGTCCTAGGATGAAATGCTCTCTGGAAAATTTTCATTCTGATGAAATCCTATATTCATCCCAAGACAAAATGCTCTCAGTAAAAATTTCGTCCAGAAGAATTTCAATTCCTCCTAGGACGAAAGGTTTTCTTAAAAATTTTAGTTCAGACGAGTTCCTATTCGGCCCAGGACGAAATGCTCTATGTAAAAATTTTGTCCAGACGATCTCTTATTCGTCTCAGGATGAAAATGTTTTATTATTTCCAATTTTGATAACTTCATGAAGTTTGTCGAACCAACTTATGGTATAACTGTTCGTACCGGACGAACATAGTTCGTACGGGATAATAATCGGGAACAAAGTCAGTTTGTACCAATATACATTAAGTTCATATGAAACTTATTTAAGTAAGTTTGTCCAGGATGATCCACGATCCTACAAGATGATCCACTTTTTAAAGACTTGAAAATCAGCAATTTTTGGACGGTTTTTTGTGTCTTTCCTATATAAAATCCAATTAGAATTGCCTCATAATATTTTTGCCTACTAATTTTCATGCCTACTGAAAGGAGAGTCAATGAGAGAGTGTGAGAGAGTGTTTGAAGGAGAATTCTTATTACTAGAGCGTGAATGTTTCACTTGGTACTCAAAGGTAAGAGTCTCTACTTGCAATTTTTAATTACTTCACTCTTTTCTCTCTTCCTTCTAGATTTCTTATGAGAAGATCTATCAAGGAGATTCAGTTCTCTGCCGACACTTAGAAAGTGTGAAAGGACGAAAGGTTCTCTACCTACTCTTGGAAAGTGTGAACAGCCGACGGGTTCTCTACCTACACTAGGAGAGTGTGAAAGGATGATGGGTTCTCTGCCTATATTGGGAGAGTGTGAAAGGACGGAGGGTTCTCTTCCTACACCAGGAGAGTGTGAAAGAACGGACAGTTCTCTGCCAACACTGGGAAGAGTGTAAAAGGATGGCAGTTCTCTGCCGCACCGGGTAGTGGTGGAAGAGAGTTTTATAAAGGCTTCTCCGCCTTGCTGTGGGTGTAAAAGGAGAGTCACTAGTAGTATTAGTGCAATACTCAGAGGGTGCCTCTAGGGAGTGGATGTAGTTCGTGTTTGACCGAACCACTATAAATCTCATGCCTTTTATTTTTCCGCTGCTTTCATTTTTATCGTTATTAACTTGTGGTTGAAAAATCTATTTCTATAAAATTCATTAAAGTTTATTTTTGATTTAAAATATTATAAAGAGGAACTAAGTTTTTAATTATGAATTCACCCGCCTTCTTGGTTAGTCACTAGGACATAAGTTTAGGTTTAACATTATAATTCATATTGAACAAGTTTCAACAAGAGTGTTTAACAAAAAAACTTTCATAGTTGAGGAGACCATACATGTTATATTTAATAAATCTGGTAGTTTAGAAAAGTCAATTTTGCAAGAGGATGATCTAGAAGATAACTCCCAAAGATTTGAGAAGAATAACTTGGAAGAAAAATTGGAGATAGAAAACCCTTTGCCTAGAGTTTTGAAATTTTCTAAAAATCATCCTAAGGAATTAATTCTATGTGAACCTAGTGAGGGTGTTAGGATTAGGTGTGGACTTAGCAAAGAAGTCAATCATTCTGCCTTTATTTCAATAATAAAACCCATAAATGTAAATCAAGCACTTTTGGATGAATTTTAGATTTTGGCTATACAAGAAAAATTAAATCAGTTTGTAAGAAATGATTTTTAGGGATTAATTGCAAGGTCAAATGATCAAAGTGTAGTTGGAACTAAGTGGGTATTTAAAAATAAAATGAATGACTCATTAGTTATTGTTAGAAATAAAACTAGATTGGTGACTAAGAGGTATAATCAAATTGAAGGAATTAATTTTGAGAATGCTTTTTCTCCTGTAGCAAGACTTGAAGCAATTAGGGTTTTGTTAGCCTTTGCTTATTTTAGAGAATTTAAATTATTTCGAATGGATGTTAAAATTACCCTTTTGAATGGGGTGATTTGAGAGTATGTTTATGTTGAACAATCTCCAGGTTTTGAAAGATCTAAATTCCATAATCCTGTGTATAAATTGAAAAAGGCATTGTATAGATTCAAACAGGCACCTAGGGCTTAGTATGAAAGTTTAAGCACTTTCCTATTAGAGAGATCATTTGAAAAAGAAAGTGTGAACACCACTCTCTTTTTGAAGAAATTGGGAGACGATATACTCATTGTTCATATTTATGTTGATGATATCATTTTTGGATCTACTAATAAAAATTTTTATGATAATTTTTCCAAAATAATGAGTAGAGAATTTGAGATAAGCCTAATGGGAGATCTAAGTTATTTTCTTGGTTTTAGCATTAAGCAAATTGAGGAGGGAATATTTCTTAGTCAGTCAAAGTATATTAAGGACATTCTAAAAAAATATGAAATACACAATGTTAAATCAGTAGGTACACCGATGAGTTCCCCAGTTAAGTTGGATAAGGTACCAAAAGGAAAATCTATTTATCAAAAGAAATTTAGAAGAATTATTAGATCTTTGCTTTATTTGACAACTAGTAGACCTGATATTATATTTAGTGTTTATTTGTGTGCTAGATTTCAATCAGATAATAAAGAATCACATTTGATAGCAGTAAAAAGGATTTTGAGATATCTTTTGGGAACTCAAAACTAAGGAATTTGATATCCTAAGTACAGCTCTTCATTTGAGATTGTTGGATATTCGGATTTAGGCTTTGCAGGTTGTAGGGTTGATCGAAAGAGTAAATTTAGAACTTATTAATTTATAAGAAATTCTTTAGTTTCTTGGTCCAGTAGAAAACAAAATTCTGTAGACCTATCTACTATTGAAGCTGAATATATTTTTTTAGGAAGTTATGTGGCGTAAGTTCTTTGGTTGAAACAACAGTTGATTGATTTAGGATTTACAATAGGCACAATACCAATATATTATAAAAACACTAATGCCATTTGCATTTCAAAGAATCATATTCAACATTCTAGAACCAAATATATAAACATAATGCATCATTTCATTAGGGATCATGTAGCCAAAGGAGATATATAATTGAATCATATTTCACTAAAAATTAACTTGCAGACATTTTTACAAAACCACTAGCCTTTGAAATATTTAGCACATTAAGAATGAGGTTATGTGTGACTGATCTTAATGCTTAGATAAAATCTTCTACAAACTTGATGTATTTTTATGTGTGTTTTGATTTTGTTTTTATGTATTTTTTTGGATTTTGCTTTATGTTTTTGGATTTTAGTTTTTGTTTTTAGATTTTGCTTTTAGTTTTTGGATTTTGCTTTTATTTTTGTGCTTTGTTTTGACTAGAACATATATCACATTTCAAAAGTTCTATTCCTAATTTTTTATACTAAAATTTCTAAGTGTTTATTTCATACTGTATGAAATTATTTCTGTACCATACGAATTATGTAGCTTGACAATCGCTGCTTGGATTGAATGCATTAAATTTTGATTTTTTTAACATAGATTATACTATACAATTCCATCATCTGCCCTTATGATATTTATACATTCATCTGTATGCATGTAGATGATTATCTAGGTTGAATTAGTTATTATAACAGATCATACATATGAACGAAAATTTCATCTATACAATCCACGTGTCATTCTCTGTGGGGAACGAACCTAACCATCATTAAAATAATCTTAAATAACTGATTGTCCCAGACGAACACCTTTTCATCTGTATGATCATATAGTCAAAAAGTTTGTATGAAAGGATGGTTCATAAATTATGTGATTACAAAAAGTCATTTTTTTACGTTATTATTCATCCATACAAAATTTTTTTATCCCGTATGATCTCAAGATCGTACGTACAAATCCATTTTTGTATTGTACAAATGGGTCATTTTTCTTTAGATAGGAGGGCTTTAAAAATCATTTTCATTCACTTTCAAACCGTTCTTGAATCCTTCTAGAGGCACTAACCTATGAATGACAAGTTCTAGCAAGCGTTCTAGGGTTTCTACAGGTACGTCATCTAGGAGTGTGGATGACAACTTTCTATGTAGAAGTAATGAGGATTCCTTCTTCAAGTTTATAGCCTAAAAAATCACTCACTCAAGATTACTGATTCAAGATGATATCCAATTTCAATTTATGCCTCCATTTGCTTCAACCCAGCTCTCCTTTATTTTTACTTTGATCCATTCTTATCATAGAGAGACATTTCACTACTTCTTAACAAATATGAGTTTTAGTGAGGATAAGAATAGAATAACATCATTTGTCAAAAGCCAAAGCGTAGAAATAACTAAGGAAGATCTAAGAACTTTTCTGCACCTAAGGACTCGAGGGACTAGAGCACACACTATGACCTCTAACTCTGACTATGATTGATATGAGATAAACAAAATTCTTAGAGGGGTTACTCAAGTTGGTCACTTGGCTAGAGTCTATATTTTAAATCAAAATGACAGGATTATCCATAATGTTTTAAGAACCCCAATCATTCCTAAAGCTGGTGATCTCATAAACATGACTCCACTTATGCCCACTATAACTTATTTGATCATGACTGGATAACTAATTGATGAAGCCCAAGTCATTCTAGATTACATTCATAACTTTTCTGAAATTGGGTTTCCTTCTCATAGGAGGAAGAAAATTATTGCTCTAGGACACTTAGTAACCTATATCTTAGAAAAGAAATACAACATTATTCATCCTGATATTCCCACTGAAATGCTAATATACTTCAGTGATGCCTCTTTTCAATATCTTTTTGGGAGGAATGAGGATTCTAATGAAGATACTGAGGGAGAAGTGGGAGCACATACACATGCTCAGGGACTTGATCAAAAATATTTTTAGTAGATGGTCCCACGATTTGATCGATTGGAGAGTCATTTCAATCAATGATTTGATCAAATTCAGACTCACTTAAACCAGCAGGATGCACAGTACCAACAAGATATGGGATGGATCCAAGGTTAGTTTGACTTGGTAAACACTAATGTAGCTATGATGAATAGCTATTTCTCAGTCTTCAACCAGCCTCCTCCTCCAAATCAGGGTCCTTCAAAGTTTTAGTTATATTTCTTTGTAGTTGCTTATGCCAGTCCTTTCCTGATGTAATGATGTCGATGTTCATTTCTTTATGTTGTACTTATTTTTGCTTAGGATTGTATTATTGTTATGTTTTCCAGAAGTTTATGATGTTTGATATCAATATATAGCCTTAATGTATCCAATTTTTATTTGATATCAATAAAAATTATCTTATTTTGATTAGATGTTTTTATTCCTTATTTGAAATGTGAGTTTGCCTATTTAAAAATCCTATCTTAATTGATCTAAAAAGTGTTATAAATTAAGTTGCATTACAAAATTAATTTCATTATGAAATCTAATTTTTCAAAAAATTTAAGTTAACTTATAACTCAATCATGTTAAGAATATCAATCTAATATTCATTTTAGGCAAATATATTTAGAATATTATTATTGAAATTTTGATGTCTTATTATTTTTTATTTCTCCTTTCAATATAATTATATTTGTAATTAGAGAAATTTGATATTTTAGAATATTGATTTTGAACAGACCAATTTTTTTATAAAAAAGGAGGTATATCAAAAAGAAATGTATAATGTGTACAAAAAGTAAAAGAATGTGAAATGGTTCGTAAAATGAGAAGAGACGCAAAAATTAGCCCAAATATTAAAAGATGACAAAGAAAACTAGATGGGGCATTTAAAAAATATTAATAAAAGTATTTTTGAGAGTAAAATTTTAGATCTTAAGATTTTGTCTGTGCATGAGGATGTCAATATTTTGTGGGAAAAAGTGGCTTGTGATATTAAGAATATTGTAAAAGATGTGCTTGGAGTTTCAAAGAGAAAAGCTCGTAATAGTAAAATTAGTTGGTGGTGGAATCCAAATGTGCAAGAAAAGATAAAAAATAAGAAGATTTGTTACAAAAATTGGTTTAGATGTATAAATTCTGATAATTGGGAAATCTATAAAGATGCTCGTAAGGAATCTAAGAAAGCTATTTGCGATGCAAAGAGTTTAGCTTTTAATAATTTATATAATATATTAGATACTAAGGAGGGTGAAAGATATATGTATAAGTTAGCCAAACAAGGAGATAAGAGTAGTATGTATTTAGTTCAAGTGAAGTGTATCAAGGATGAAAATCAAAAAGTACTTTTCTTAGAAGATGATATTCAACAAAGATGGATGAGGTATTTTACTAAACTTATTAATGTAGAATATGAAAATATGATTGAGTTTTTTTTAGTGACTTTATCACCCTAAATGAAAATAAATATTTTTGTTTTTATCGGCGTACAAGTAAAACTGAAGTTAGAGAGTCTTTAAAGAAAATGAAGTGTGGAAAAGCTGTTGGACATGATGATATTTTAATTGAGATGTGGAAATGCTTAGGAGATGAAGGAATTTCTTGGCTTACTAAACTTTTTAATACTATTTTGAAGACTAAATAGATGCCATATCAGTGGAGAATGAGTGTGTTAATTCCTATTTTTAAAAATAAAGGTGATGCACAGGAGTGTGCGAATTATAGAGGAATTAAGTTAATGTGTCATACTTTAAAACTATGGGAGCGAGTTATGGAGCATAGGTTGAGGTGGGATACTAATATTTCTCAAAATTAATTTGGATTCTTGTCGGGTAGATCTACTATGGAAGCCATACATTTATTGAGAGGTTTGATGGAGAAATACAAAGAGAATAAGGAGGATCTACATATGATATTTATTGATTTAGAGAAAGCATATGATAAAGTTCCAAGAGAAGTGCTATGGAGAGTTCTTGAAAAGAAAGGAGTTAGTAATGCTTATATTCAAATCATTAAAGATATGTATGCAGGAGCTATTACTTGTGTTCAAACACAAGGTGGTTTGACCAAGTATTTTCCTATTTCAATTGGATTACATCAAGGATTAGCCTTAAGTCCATATCTTTTTACTTTAGTCATGGATGTTTTCACTAGACATTTGCAAGAGAATGTACCTTGGTGCATGCTTTTTCTTAGGATATTCTTCTTGTTGATAAGACTAGAGAGGGAGTTGAAGGTAAACTTGAATTATGGAGGTCAACTTTAGAGTCTAAAGGTTTTCGCTTGAGTATATCTAAAACTGAATATATGGAGTGTAATTTTAGTGGAAATAGACCTAGTGAGGGGATTGTGACTTTGTGCGATGAAACCATTAAGAAGAGTACATGTTTTAGATATCTTGGATCTATTGTTCAGAGTGATGGTGAAATTGGTGGGGATATTATCAGCAAAATTCAAGTTGGATGGTTGAAGTGCAGAAATGCATCGGGCTTATTATGCTATAGAAAAGTCCCCCTCAAACTTAAGGGAAAATTCTATAAGATGGTGGTGAGACTTGCAATGCTTTATGGTGCCAAAAGTTGGCCATTAAAAGAGAAACATAATACTAAGTTAAGTGTTGCAGACATGAGGATGCTTAGGTGGATGAGTGGCTTGACCCTTAGAGATAGGATACGAAATGAGCATATATGTGAAAAGGTTGGAGTAGCTCCAGTGGAAGATAAGATTAGAGAGATTCGCCTTAGATGGTTTGGTCACATTAAACGGAGGCCTTCCGATGACCCGGTTAGGAAAGTTGAGGTATTAGATTTGGCTTATGTTAAGAAAGGTAGAGGTACACCTAAAAAGACTTGGTTAGAAAATATTAGAAATTATCTTTCTTTATTAGATTTAGATGAGAATTTGACTTTTAACCGACACAATGGTGAAAAAGGATTCATGTAGCCGACCCCGCGTAGTGGGACAAAGGCTTGATGTTGTTGTTGTTGTTGTACTAAAAGATGCACAAAGTGTACCATGATATTTGAAAAGATGCGCAATGTCGCCAATTGAATATGTTCTTTCCTCTATAGCTTAATTTTTATTTTAAATCAATCTAATTTTTAATTTTATTTATTTTGAAAATTAAAATTAACTAATCTTTATTTCGTCACTTTTGCAATAATCCTACTTATCTAATTGCCTAGAATACTTCATGACCTTGATCAATTTTTCTTATCTAAGTTGTTCTTTAATTTAAATTTTTTTAATCTTTCTTTTTCATCTAATGGTAATTAACTTTGTTATTGCTATTTTATTTCAATCTCTTTCAAGATCAATTATTATGGTTTCACATATGACATCTTTTATTTCAACCTTCTTTTATTATTTTTATTGTTGTCAAAAGGGGGAGTAATATTATTGTTGTTTTTATTTTTTATGTTGTCTTGTGTTTTTTTTTGTGTTTGTATTTTTTGTTTTGTTTTGTTTTTTTTGTTTTTTTGTTTTATATGTTTAAAAACAAAAACATATAAAAAAAGAGAAGGTTTTTGTATTCTTCATGGAATTTCCCTGTATTCACATATTTATTCTTTTAGGGGGAGCTAAGGAGAAATTTAGGGTATACAAGTTCACTCCAATAATGATTATTTGCCATAATAAAAAATGGGGAGATTATTGAGAGAGTTGCAACTTAGTTTTTCGATTGTTGATATTCTTGCAACATGTATTATTTTTTTAATTTCAAATATTATTATTTTTAATTATAATTTCTCCTAATATATTTTGGATGTATTATTTTGTTATTTATGTGTACTAATATTTTAAGAAAATCTTACTTTGAATTGTTGAAGACTTCAAATCAGATCAGTTTATTCTTTATTATAATTAAAGTCTATATTTTTTTATTTTATTGAGACTGAGAGAGTGTGATTATAAATGACTAAATGTGCACACATGCACACCGATGGAGTGTTTAAAAGTTGTAAAATTTTGAACTGATCGTACTATACGAAGTCAATTCGTATAGGATGATTTGATTAGTTATTTTCCTCTATGAGTAGTCAAATGAACAAAAAGTATAAAATTTTTCTAAGTATAGATCGTACTATACGATGTCATCATCGTATATACGCCATCTAGTGTATGAGTTGGATGGGTCCCTTTTCGTCCAGATGAACTCAAAATTTTTTTGAGCTGATCATATTATGCGATGTCATCATCGTACGTACACCATCTAGAGTACAAATTGGACGAGTTCATTTTTATCTAGATGATTTCAAAGTTTTTCTGAACTGATCGTACCGTATGATGTTGTCATCAAACGTACACCTCGAGAGTACGAGTTGGATAGGTCCCTTTTCATCCAGATGAATTCAAATTTTTTCTGAACTAATCAAATTGTACGATGTCGTCATTGTATGTTTGTCATCCAGAGTATGAATTGGATTGGTCCCTTTTCATCTCGATGAAGATGAAAATTTTTTTACTGTTCGTACAATACGAATTTATTATATACTAGACAATCATCGTGTATGAAGTCATTTCGTGCTGATTCACAAGTGGTTCATACGCAATAATTTTTGAACTATTCGTACGTACAAACATACTATCGTACACACTCAAAATAGAAAATTTTAGTTTTATAGATGGTTTTTTGTGTCTTTCATATAAAAGGTCCACTAAAACTGACACGTGTAGAGTCCTTCTTCGTTATTTTTCACGAGAAAGTGAAAGAGAGCATTTGGGAGAGTGTTTGAGAGAGATTTCTTATAAGAGAAGTGTGAAGGGTTCACAAGGTTACTCAAAGATAAGAATCTCTTTGTGTTTTTTGATAAAATTCTTACTTTTTTTTCGTTTTAGTTACTCTGTCAACACTTTGATGGTGTGAACAGATAACGGTATTTGCGGACACTTAAAGGGTATGAACAAATGACGGTTCTCTGCGGACACTTGGAGAATGTGAAAGGATGATAGTTCTTTGCTGACACTTACAGAGTGTGAAAGGACAACGGTTCTCGGCCGCATCGGGGATTGGTACAAGAGAGGAATTATTTATAATGCTAGTGAGATTTTTAATGTAGTGAATAATAATATCCGTTATATTGATGATATATAAAAAAGGAGTGATGTTGACTCTATCATCTCCTTAAGGAATAATTGTGTTTCATAGAATGTGTTGGATGATGAGGGCATTTTGAAGTAGTGTGCAATCTAATGGAAGGTGAATGTTTCTTGGTGTGTTTCTAAGCATGATGTTTACATGGTTCCAATTATTGTCAAGTGCAAATGCTATGTTATAAACGTTTTGGCCAATGGTGAAAAGGGGTAAAAATTCATCAGAAACTTGATAAGTGATGGCTACAGATTGTATGGAAACATAAGATTGGAGTGTTTTCCTTCGATGTTAAATTTTAAACTTACAAAAATTTAAAGAGGAGTTTGATTTTAAACATAAAAGCCAAAGTCATGAGAAATGGAGGTGTAGTACCTATGAAAAGATCTAGTACCTAAACATTGAAGAATTCTTAATTCAGGACTTTGGAAGGTGTTATTATTACAACTCTGTATCGATGGTAGGCTTCATAGTATGTTGTATCTATAAATTGTTCATCGATATTTCTTCGGGAGCAACTTGCTGCTGGAGTGCTTGAACACTTTCCTCCAGCCATTTGGAAGACTATGGACATATACATGAAGACAAGGAGAAGATGAATAGTGTGATTAAAATGCCTAGAATTGCCATTTCTTATACAGCCATCATTAGATCATACATTATGATATATAAGATATAGTATGATTAGAAGAATTCAATTCATCTTAACCAAATAGTACAAAATGTTTGTCAAATCATACAATATGATCAGAATTTTACAGGACAATCTTCATTAAAACATTCATCTCGAGGAGTCAAGCTATACAAACTTTGAATCAATGGATCATGTTGTATGATTAAGCGTTCATAAAGTATGATGATTAATTAAATATTATACAGGATGACTTGAAAATGCCAATGACCACTATCACGTGTATCATACACTACAATGTAATGGTTCGTATAATAGAATGTAGCGGTTCGAACAATATAACCACCAATAATTTATTTGATATGGACTATTTATTGGGTTATGTGATGACGATGTGATGATCTATTGATATCATACATCATGAAGTAAATCATACAATACAATCTGAATAATTGTTTCTTTTGTGTGAAATGATCATGAAAAAATCTATGAGCAAATTTCACAAACAATCAATCATAAAAAAAGAGGTAAATATAAATGAACATGTACTAACAACCATAAACTCAAACTTGTAACATAAATAATTAAACATGTACTAATTGTTTCTATATTCTTAACCCATTATCTTTAAGCATTGATATCTATGACAACTAGTCTAATCCTAAGTGTACTGAAAGTCTCTTGACTAAGGGGTTTTGTAAAGATATTTATCAATTAATTTTTTGTAGCTACATGATGTATTTCTATATCTCCTTTTGCTACATGTTCCCTACTGAAATGATATACTGAGTGGTATCGTACCACGACTATCTTTTTTTTTTTTTACTTATGATCTTGCAGAAAAATGAATGAAAAAATTTTCTTCCTTTTTTTTTTTTTACTAAATAAAAATTCAATCCACAACCATTACAATGTTTTCAGCCTATTTTTCAAGAATGCAACATGATGGAATTAAAAATTTAGAAAATAAAGTCCAAAAAAAATAACGAGCGCACTAAAATCTTTATAGCAGTTTGGCCAAAAACTGACCAACATCTCTCCCCAGACTCCTATCAAGATATTTCATTAAATCTTCGGTGACTCCCCTTTTATCCCCACAACAAGGTGGATAAGCCTTTACACAATCACTTCCATCCATCGATGATGCGTCCGAGAAGCTAAATCCCTTTGAATAATCCAGTTCGGCAAAGTAGCCGAATCCCTTTCACCAACCCGGTACGATGGAGTAATCGAATCCTTTGACACCACGAGCCTCTAAAAAGAACATATGTACAATCAATCGGTTAGATAGGATAGTTTGCATCGGATATGCAGCAAATTTTCCACTGCAACTCAGCCGCAAAAAAAATAGAATTTCCATCACAAATCCTTTGACATTTTAAACAAAACATAATCAATGATAAAAGTACATCCGGTAATAATTTTTTTTTAGCTTATGTTTAGTAAATCTAAAAACACTTTTGATTTGATTTTAGTTCACGTACATAAATTTTGTTGAAGCACTGCATACTTATAATTCCAAATTTCTTTGAAAATCATTAAATTAGAATTTTTGAAACTCACAAGAAATGAAAGGCTTCAAATATTATAAAAGCAAAAAACTAATAATAACTCCCAAGAAAATAAGGTAGATATTAAGCTACAAGTTCAGAAGGTATAAGATTTTTCATGCATAAATAGAACTTAGGCAAGACTTTACTGTCTCAGTTTCAGAACAGTTTCAGAACCTGTTTAATTCAAGAACAAATCAGCCCGAAACAAATTGCTTATGGGAGCGTTCATAAATTCTCAAACTATTTTCTTTGGACATCTAAAAAGAAATTTATTTCAAGCTAGAGAAAATATTTTAATACTTTACGGATTTTTTTTTTCTTATTCCAGTGCAATGATTCCACTAAGTTATATATATGTAATTAAGTAGATATTTAGTAATACAAGTTTATATTTTTTCATTTTTTAAGGTAAATTTAATAATTTTTAATTACTTTGAAATCAAATATCATATGTAAAAATTTTAAGTTTTTTACATAAGAAAGGGATAAGGACGCTGTGTTAGTAAAACTCGGTCAAAATAGTAAGCTGGCAAATTGATCTTTGGTTTTTCTTACATTGAAAATATCAAATTTAAGGCGTTTAGAGAAAAGTTCAATTGAATGTGGGTGATTGACATATGCTTATTTATTTAAAAATCGTTATTTTACAGAAAAAATAATGTAAGAATTTCTTGATAATTTTTTGCTAGGATGCAATAAGTACAAGCCTTTATTGCACTATGTGGTGTCGGCTACATGAATCCTTTTTTTTCAATTGTGTCTTGTTAAGAATCAAACTGCATTCTAGTTATAGTAAAGAAATGTCATTTCTAATATTTTTTTAACCAAGATTGTTTATGTCTATCTCTACCTTTCTTAATAAAAATCAAATTTGTGGACATATCTAAAATTAACATAAGGTTGAGAACATTTTTGGGAACATTCGCTGAAGATATTCGACATTCATGGATTCATCAAATATGTTTTGCACCCTTTTTTTTTTCGAGCTAGTTCATTCATTCATATATGTTTTTTTCCTTACTTGGACAATTAACTCACTACATAAATTAAACCTCTACTTTTAGATAAATTATTCTGTGCGGAGGCCGGACGCAGAACGCCGCCCGGAGGCTTACCAGAATGCGCCACGTTAGCGGTACTGAGCCGCGATACTGAGCGGTATTGAGGTACGATACTGAGCGGTACCGAGCAGTACAGAGCCACAGTATCGAGCGAAGATGTGACGTGTTGCATTCTGGTTGGTCTCCGAAGGCATTCGACGTCCGCCCAGAATAAATAATACTTCTCTTAAGAGCTGATTTGATTGCTTATAAATTAAAAAAGATTTTTGAAAATGATGATTTCATTTTCAATTATTTTCAGCATAAAAAATAATGATTTCATTTTAAGAATTCGATGAAATCACTTTTGATCGCTACACTTCTCCTTCATATTTATATCTTAGTTTCAAATATTTCTTTTCGATCTTAATTTTCTCCCAAAATTTTATGAGGAATTCTTAAAAAAAAGTTTATCTTTTATTTTATCTTGTAAATCATGAGCGTCACATCAGCATTTTTATAAAAATTTTCTTTCTTGGTCCTTTTTGTTATCATACTCGCCCAGTCATAAACGCTCAACAATGACTGTTAACAATATAAAAGAAATTTAAGAACTGTTCAACACATGATATGTTAACAGGTATGCCTTTTTGACTTATAAAAATCAGAACCTTTAGGTCTTACAAATCACCCAAACTTGCTTCTCTTCTCAGATCTTTAGCTTAGTTATCTAGGAAATGAATATGCTCAAGATTTGTGTGGTGGTTCTTTTTCTTCTGACGCTTCTTATAGGCCTTACCAAGGCTGAATGCTGTCTTCCACAGGATGGAGGAGGTTATGATTGTCACAATGACATAGTTTTCAATCCTTCGCAATGCTGTATTAGATCTCGCACTTGGGAATGGCGTTGCCCGTAGATAAATAGATTACGTGTTAACGTTATTAATGATGATTTACTATCATAGTCCTATTTATTTGTGTGATTAGCTTGTTGGGTGTTATGTTAATTTTGTTATGCTTCTTGTTTGATTGTTGTGAAAGAAATATAACTGATATTGAACCCTTGGAATTATTTTCATTTCTTAATTAATATAGCTTTTAATAATCAGATTTTTTCTCGGATTATACTTAGGATTTTCAATATAGATATATCCAACTTGATTAAAAGCATATGTAGAGTGCAAAAGGGAGAGCACAAGAAGCATTTCATCCTGATCATCATGACACTCAAAGGCACTATAATTTTATTCAACTTATATGCTTATTGTGAAAACTGCTAAGAACTCTGTAATTGGACCTCTTAGGCTTCAATTTGGATGGCTTTCTTTCTGTTTTTTAAAGTAATTTTTTAATAATTTTTTTTTTTTATTTTTTGCTAGAAAGTTGCTTTAAAAAGAAGAAAGAAAGCTGTCCCAAATGAAGCATTGATGTGCATAAGTTTCAAAAAAAAAAAAAAAAAAGCGCTCAAGTATTTTTAACAAATATATTTTCTCTTTAAAATTATGAATTTTATGTTGATTAATAATTCCTACACAGTGAATCATCAAAGAAAAAATTATTATGTAGTCAAATGATTGAAATTTGTAAATATAACTGATATTGTTCGATTGTTGTGAAATAAATATAACTAGTATTGAACCCTTGGAATTATTTTCACTTTCTTGTTGACCTCTACTCAAAGCCAAAGAAATAAAAGAAAAAAAAAGGAAATTGCTAACCTGAAGATCGACACCATCCACATCATCACCAGAAATCCTGCCAGAAATCCCAGAAGAAATCTCGCATACCTCGTATCAGTCAAAAGATCCTTGTAAATCCAGCGAAACCACTGTATCTGTTGTTAACAATGTGATCACTTTGCGTAAATCCCATGCCTCGATCAAGTTTTGCGCTCCTCGTTTTTTTTTTTTTTTTGGGAAGAACCGGGGCAAAGCCCATTTTATTAAGATAAAAAATTAACAAAAAGACTTACAATAGCACAAAGAGTAACAAAGACAAAGACAAAGAGTTCAACTCAAACAAACCTTACAAAAGCCAAAAACATAAACTAATAAACAAATCAACCCAGCAATTACAAAAACCAATACAGCAACGGGAACAAAAACAGCAAAGAGAATGCTCCCGCCCTAGCCAGACAACAGAACACCCAAAATTTCAGAGAAATTGAAATTTCTCAATAAGATGATGAAAGCTCTTCCAGCTACACGTTTTGACCCGTATAGCATTTTTGATAGTAATGGTAATATTCTCCATGGAATTCCAATTGTTAGCAAATTTCCGGTTGTTCCTTTCTCTCCAAAGGTGGTACACAGTGCATCCAATCGTAAGCCAGCAGAAGTTCTTTTCCCAATTGGACAAAAACAGCTGGTTATCAATGTAATCAAAAACCTGAATCAAAGTAGGTCTAAGTAATAAAGAGTTTAAGTCAGGAATAAGGTTGCTAATAACATTAAAGGTAAAATCACAGTTAAAGAAAAGATGGTTGTGATCTTCCTGGGCATTGTTGCACAGGCAGCAAACCTGATTGACTTGAATAGATTTTTTGATTAACAAATCAGCAACTTTAAGTTTCTGCAGCATAGCCATCCAGGTTAGAATAGAGTATCTAAGCGAGTAAGATTTATGCCAAACATACTTGTGCCAGGTAACCTCCTCTCATGATCATAAAAGGATTTCAAAAAATTTTTAAATTTCAGGTTAAAAGAGCCATCCCAAGCCAAAACCGGTTGCTCTTTAATCTCAATGCCGCAAATAACATGCTTCATATTATCAGGTAAAAAGTCTGGAAGGGCCCAAACTTCATCCTTGATACAACTATTAATAAATAACCCAGTAATCCTCTGATTTATCTGAAAAAATTCATATAAATTTTTTCCATTAATCCACGGGTCCCAGCATAAAGAGAATTTAGACGAAGAAGTGATATTGAAAGCTAAATGATGCTTGATTTTATGAGCAGTGGAACATATAGCTTTCCAGAACTTAGAAGCTTTGGCAACCGGAGGCTTCCAAGGAGAATAATATTTATTCTTAAACCAATAATAAATCAAACTATCTTGAGTAAGAAAATTCCAAATAAAAGTGCAGTGATAACTGTAATAACAAGCATCAATAGAAACAATACCTAAACCGCCATTTTGCTTAGGGATAACAGTTTTCTCCCAAGCAATCATATGCACTTTCTTACCATTAATATTCCCATGAAATAAGAATTTTCAACATAACTTGTTTATAGTCTTACAAATGCATTTAGGTATGATAGACCCTTTGATCCAATAGGCGAGAGTGTTTGAAATAGTGAATTTAAGAAACTGAACTCTACCAGCTAAAGAAAGAAACCTTACCTTCCAGCCTTCAAGATAGATGGGAAATAATTTTGTCTAACAGGACTTGAAAATGATAAGCATTCAGCCTTTCTGGAGATATAGTAATCCCCAGATACGTAAGGAAACTACTTCTCTGAATAATACCCATAATGCTACAAAATTGTTCAGTATCAAAAGTATTATTAGAGAAAATAATAGAGCTTTTAGTGGGATTGATGCTAAGTCCAGAAGAATCCGCAAAATCAGTAAGAATGTTCATAAGGTTAGTAGCATTTTGAGCTTTAGCCATACCAAAAACAAGAAGATCATCTGCGTACATAAGATGATTAAAATTCTTGCCATTAATATTAAAAACAGGACTATTATTCCCCACAAAATTCGAGGTGAGGCTGCAAGAAAGAGCATCCATAACAATACAAAAAAGAAGGGGGGATAAAGGACAACCTTGTCTAAGGCCAGAGGAAGAGTTAAAAAACCACTCCAAAGACCCATTCAGGCAAATAGAAAAATGAACATTAGCGATGCAACAATTAACCCAGTTAATAAACATGTCCGGAAAACCCTTTTGCCTCATTCTATTAATTAGGAATTTCTGAGAAACAGTATCAAAGGCCTTCTTAATATCCAGTTTAGCACAAAAAAGGTTTCTATTAAAATTAAACTCTCTAAGCACTTCCGAGGCAAGCAAAATGTTATCCGTAGTACACCTGTTATGAATGAACCCAGCTTGACTCTCATGAATAATTAAAGGTAAAACAGACTTCAAACGATTAGCCAAAAGCTTAGCGATAATTTTATAAAAAACATTGCATAACGAGATAGGCCTATAATCATTAATATTAGAAGCATGCGGTTTTTTAGGAATAAGAGTAACGGCTGAAGTTTTAACCCCTTTGGGAAGCTGGCAAGTAGTAAAAAAACTTTTAATAGCATTGCATAACTTATGCCCAATGATATGCCAAGCTTTTTTATAGAAATCAAACGTATAACCGTCAGGACCAGGCGCAGAGCAAGAAGAACCATTAAACACTGCATTTTTAATATCTAGATCAGTAAAAGGCAGAGTTAAGGATTCAATCATATTCGAGGGAATAATGTTCCCAACAGGAATGCTGAAAACATTTTCATTAACCGGTCTGGGAGAATTAAAAATCTCTTTGAAATGCTTAATAATAGCTTCAGCAATTCCGGCTTTATTGTCAAACTTACCCTCAGAGGTGGTGATCTCTTTGATGACGTTTAAATTCTTCCTAGATCTAATATGAGCATAGAGAAAACCAAGATCATTTTTCCCATTTCTGAGCCATTTAGTTTTAGCCCTTTGGTATAACCAAGAGGACCACGCTTTGCTAAGAGAATTGAGATTGTCACAGGATTGCTTATACAGAAAATTTAAATGCATGTTCAACGGGTCCTGCTGCAGATCAGCAATATATTTTTGCTGATTAATCTTAATATTATCCATAGTATCTAAAAGGTAGCAAGAAGAAGTCCAAATTTTACTTTTAAGAGAGTTCTTAAGAATCTGCAAAGATCTATAAAAAGCAGCAATAGAACTACAGTTATAATGCCTATCAAAAGCATCTAAAACCATCTCCCAAAAACCATCCATGTTAATCCAGAAGTTTTTAAACATGAATCTAGACGGGTTTTTATCACACTTTGAAACAGCTAAAATTAACGGAGAGTGATCAGAATTATGAGTGGGAAGAATTTTATAAAAAGCATCAGGAAATCTCTCAAGCAAAGCATTGTTAGTGAGCATCCTATCTAATTTAATATGAATAGGCGAATCAAGTCTCTGATTATACCAAGTGTAAAAAAGACCAACAGAAGCTAAATCAAGTAAACCACAGTCAAAAATAACTTTGTTAAGCTCACCCAACTGGCTATTATGGGTATGATGCCCACCGGATTTCTCATCAACAGATCTGTAGCAGTTAAAGTCACCCATAATAACCCAAGCCATGGAGGGATCCGGGATCAGATTTCTCAGCTGATTCCATAAAATATTCCTATCACAAACATTATTAGCAGCATATATAACAGAAATTAAAACCGGCGGTTGAGTACCAACCGTGACAGTACCATGAATAATTTGAGAAGCAATAAAGAGAGGAGAGAAAGTAATAATATTCGGGTTCCATTTAATCCAGATCCTACCTGGATTAGAGTGGCTAAAATTATTAATACTATCTTCCGTATTAAAAATCATATGCGAATTGACAAACCAAGGGTCATTAATAGACTCATTGTGAACTTTAGCTTCTAAAATGCACAATAAACCGAGATTGTTATCTCTAACCAGCTCTCTACAAGCTTTAACCTTGTTAGGGTTATTGAAACCTCTAACATTCCAACATCCAATATGCGGCAAAAACATTAATTTTTAGAATTTTTTCCTTTCCTGGCCGACTTAGCTCTAGTAGTCATAGAAATCGGAGATGTTTGATTTTTGTTTCCAGAAGAGATTTGAGAGGAGGAAACTTCAGTAACTAAATTAAAATCATGCATATTACTTACAGAGCCATTATCTTCCAACTCAACGTCCGGAGGATCATCCGTTTGAAGAGCCGAGAATTTGTTTGACAGCATAACCTTAGCTGGAGGAATTTCAGAAGGAATAGAAGGTTGCCCAGATGAAGAAGTTTCTTCAATAGGAGAATTCAGATTAGGAATAATTGCATCTTTACCAAGATAATTCAGATTAGGAATAATTGCATCTTTACCAATGCAATTATTAGGAATCAGGGGAGAAATTTCCTTTTCGGGCGCCGGAATTAATTTTGGAAAGTTATTAACGTTCCTGTTATTGCTTTCCAAAATTACATTTTTCAGAGAAGTGGGCTTCGCCGGAGCCGAAATTACCTTTTCCGGAGGAGTTGGCTTCATCGGAGCCGGATTTTGGGATCTAGGATTCCGGCTAAGACTTCTACCTCTGTTTTTGGTTTTAGGAGGGGGACGAACAACCGGCTCAGGATTCAGATTCGACTTGCAGGAAGCATAACTGTGAACCAAAGATCCACATCCTTCTCATCGACTTGGCTTCCAGTCGTAAATTACTTTAAGCATGATATCTTCTCCTTCAATGTTGATAGGAATTTCATCCGGGAGAGACGAATCTTTAGAGATAGCAACACAGACTCTAGCATAGGTTAATCTAGCTCTTTTAGCAGTAAGAAAATCAACAGATAAGGGATTACCAATATAGCTGGCTATAGTCGAAATTCCCTTTGGGGTCCAAAGGGCCAAGGGGATATCAACAATTTTTATCCAAAGGGGAATCTCAGAAAGTTCATCCCTCTTCGGTTGGAATTTAGGGGACCATTTTTGGAGAATAAATGGTTTCCCTAACATGAACCAAGGTCCTCCAGACCAAACAAGATCAAAATCTTCTTGGTTAGAAAATTTGATCAGGAAAAAACCATCTGCTAACGAGAGAAGGGAAAACGAACCTTTCAGTATCCAAACCTTTTTCATGGCTGCGAGAAGTCTCTCGTAATACAGCCTTGGCCCTAGAGAATATCCGATCAAAGAAAAAGACCATACCGAGATGCCTTCGAAGAGATCTTCTCCTTTAAAAACAAGTTTTTGACTTGGCCGAACAAAGGAAACCGGGAAATCTTCCTTAGATGCAGAAGGATTTGCCAGGTTCTTTGCGAAGGAACCATTCTGAGATGCTGGAATCCGACCCAGGATCAAAGTATTTTGAAGAGGGGGGAATTCGTTGATCTCCATCAGGGAGAGGATTAACCTCTCCCGATCGGAGGAACGAAGGCGGCGCGGAGAGCAAGGCTGAAAAACCCTAGAATCGCCAAAATATCCCAGAGCACCTTCGTTTTCAAATCGGTCAATTTTTGCGCTCCTCGTTAAAATGTCGATGGAAAGAATCCTTCAGATTCTTCCCCCATTTGAACACATGTTTCTTTCCATGGAAAAGTAAAAAAAAAGAAAGAAAGAGCATGTGGAGATTTCCCACATTGGCACCTTAATTTCAGGTCTATTAATTGTACGTGTAATTAAACAAATATGTCGCACACATTTATTTTTGAAAAAATATATATCTGAAAGTCTATTTTAAGAAATATTACTCATATATTAAATTATTATGGATACTCCATAATACTTTTGTGATCATTCAAAAAATAAAAATAAAATGTTTGCTCAAACATCTCCTTGCAAACAATCTTTTATAATAGTATCAAGGCTCAATTGAACAAAGCCCTGAGCAATGTCTTCTTAATTAATCGCCTCTGCTTCAATGTGCTGAGTTTAATGTTACCATCTTTTTTTTGGTTCACTTGATATATGAAGGTATAGATGTATAGAGATGTAACAGATAATCTATCTTAAATCACTTGTTTTTTTTTTTTTTTTTTTTTTTTTTTTTTTTTTTTTTTTTTGAAGTTATAGAAAAAAAAGTATTTTTAGAATCAAGAAAATACAAATGAAAGCCACGTCTTCAAGTGCGATATTATAAAATATACATTAAATAAAGTTTGAGAAATCAACCTATAGTTGAAAGTTTTTTTGGGACATTTAGGACAATTATGGCTAACTTATACACACATCACATACATAAGATTTTAGTCCAAAACCTCTAACTAAATTAGTAGACAAAGCTCCGAACAAACATACATAGTGGAATTGCATACACATAGTTGAAAGTTAAAGAATGACAAGGATCAAGAAAAAATATTCTTATTGTTTTTGTTAACTCTATAATGTATAACAATCTTATAGAGAATAGGAATCCATTGCATAATCCTTCTATTTAGTTGATTAAAAAAGAAATTGAGAATGAATCAATTGATTTCACACTCGATGCTTTTTGCTTCATGAGAAATGATGCTTGGTGAGGAGGAAGAAATTGCTCCTAACTCTAGTAATATTTTTGCTACTATGGAACCCAAGACTTCTTATGTTAACACTGCTTCTTCACTGTCTTCTCTTGAAGGGAGTTGTGTTAACATTAAGGATGATGATAGTTTTAATAAAGTAAGCAAGAAGAAACATAAATATAACAAGAATCCTCCTTTACCCACTACTCATTCTACTAAAGCTTAAACTTTTTTAAAATATATTAATGGTTAATGCTCTTATTTAGAATGTGAGGGGTGTGGGGGGTTCTGATTCTAGATATACAGTTAGAAAAATGTGTGGGATGCTTAATGGCAATGTTTTGGTTTTAATTGAACCGTTTATTTCTTCTCTTAAATTAGCCTCTATGGGTAGTTATCTTGTTTTTAATATGATTTTTGTTAATTGCACGAATAAAATTTATTTTTTTTTTTGGAATAGGCCTATAAGTGTTATCATTATTTATGAGTACCCCCAAGTGATTCATACTAAATATGTATTTTATCAATTTAACTTTTATGGTTCCTTTATTTAAATTTCTTATTCTAGTTTTGATATGATGATCCTTTGGAATTAGTTATATATTTCTATTTAAGTTCCACTACAGGAAAATCATAAATTACCGACGATAATTCCGACAGTTAAAAAATCACCAGAATTACTGGCCGTATGAAAGCCGATTATAACTGGCGGTTTACCCTGCGATTTTTAATAATAAACCACTCAAAATGCCAGCGATAAAATTACCACTGAATTGGCCGCCAATTTTGTATTTTTTTGCCTTCAGTTTTAAGTGTTTTTCAGGCCGTCGAAACCGTTAGATAAACACCAAAAATTGAACTAAAATTGGCCAAATAGGCCCTTCCTCCTCATTTGGTCGTGTATTTGTTTCTCCTCCAGGCATTGCTCGCGCTTGCCTCTAACTGCATCTGTAGGACTCCAGCCGCCGACACAGTAACTTTGACCACAAATTACACCCTCACTCCGGCCACCGATCACGCCCCCACTCTGCTCTCCAATGCCCTTGGTTTTCCCCTCCTACGTCCTTTGTCCGGCTTGCCCGAAGGCTCTTTTTGAATTTAATTCTTTTGTTTCTTTAGTCATGGATGATTATTTAGAGAGAATAATGATAACCTACATATGATATTTATTGATTTATAGATAGAATACGATAAAGTTCCAAGAGAATTGCTATGGAGAATTCTAGAAAAGAAAAACTAGATAGTTTGATAAAGTATTTTCATATTTCAGTTTGATTACATCACGGATCAACCTTAAGCCCATATCTTTTTATATCATAGATAGAATAATGATGACCTACATATGATATGATTTAGAGAAAGCATATGATAAAGTTCTAAGAGATGTGCTATGGAGAGTTTGAGGAAAGAAAGGGGTTAATAATGCTCATATTCAAGTCATTAAGGATATGTATAGATAAGTTGTTACTTGTGTTAAAAAAAAAGGTGGTTTGACCAAGTATTTTTATATTTCAAATCGATTACATCAAGGATCACATTAAAACCGTTATCTTGTTGCTTCAACCATGGATGTTCTTACTAGACATTTGCTAGAGGTTGTTCCTTAGTGTATGCCTTTTGTTAATGATATTCTTCTTATTGATCGATAAGACCACAGAGGGAGTTGAAGGTAAACTTGAATGTAGAGGTCAACCTTAGAGTCTAAGAACTTTTGTTTGAGTATATCTATAATTGAATATATGTAGTGTAATTTTAATAGTAATAGATCTATTGGGTGGATTGTGAGTTTAGGCATAAGTAATTAATAAGAGTATACATTTTAGATATTTTTGATATGTTGTTCAGAGTGATGGTGGTGAAATAGATGAGGATATTATTAGTAGAATTCTAGTTTGATAGTTGAAATGAAGGAATGCATCGGGCTTATTTTTTTATAGAAAAGACCTCAAACTTAAAGTAAAATTCTATAAGATGGCAGAAATTAACCGACTGTCACAAGCACGATGACTGCTGGAATTTATCTGTTGTTATGGCTGCTGAAAGACTTAGCCGCCGAATATTGACCACCATAATTTGTTTCCTATGCGGTTTATACCGACGGTTAACAAACTACCAGAAAATTTATATTAACCGCAGGAAAAAGCCGCCGGTAATTGGCAATTTTTCTGTAGTGTTCTAATGTTTTGTGACTTGTTGGTAGTGATTTTAATAAGATTTCTAATGCTGTTAAAACGATTGGGGGAAACTCTCTTAATCCTTAAGCAATGAAATATTTTAGTAATATGATTATGGATTGTAATTTGCTTGATATTAGTTACTCTAGGGCACCTTTACTTGGAATAGAGCCACCATGTGCCAAAGACTTGAGTGCATCTTTTTTAACAATATTCGAATTATTGATTATCTCATGACTCAGGTTGAGCATTTGAGTAGAATTGTGTCTGACCGCTCTCGTCATTTACTTAGTGTTAATCTCCACAAGGTTTTTATGCCGCTTACTTTTAGATTTCAAAACATGTGGATTTAATGAATCTTTCTTTAAAATTTTTGAAAGTAATTGACATTATCCTGTGTTTCATAATGATAACATTTATGGTATGAGCATATCGTGGTCTAAACTAAGAGGAAAAGCAGCTGAGTTGGTGGAACAAATGTGTTTTCAAAAATATTTTTCCAACATTACGGAGGATAAAAAGAATGTTAATTGTTTTGATAATATTTACTTGAATGACTCTTCTACTAATAATTTGAATCTTCTTAATAAAGCTAAAATTGATTTATATCAATTGCAGGAGAAAAAAGAAGCCTTTTAGAGATAAAACATAACATCTAAATTTTTTGTTGGGAGGGTGATAAGAATATTGAAATAGATGGGGATATAAGAATAGAGAGGGAGTTGAAGGTAAACTTGTATTAAGGAGGTCAACCTTAGAGTCTAAAGGTTTTCGCTTGAGTAGATCTAAAATTGAATATATGGAGTGTAATTTTAGTAGCAATAGACCTAGTGAAGGGATTATGACTTTGGGCGATCAAGTCATTACTAAGAGTACACATTTTAGATATCTTGGATCTATTATTCAGAGTGATGCTAAAATATATGGGAATATTATTAGCAGAATTCAAGTTGGATGGTGGAAGTGGAGGAATGCTTCAGGTTTATTGTTCAATAGAAAAGTACCCCTCAAACTTAAGGAAAAATTCTATAAAATGGTGGTGAGACCTGCAATGCTTTTTGGTGTCAAATGTTGGCCATTAAAAGAAAAGCATAATACTAAGTTAAGTATTGCAGAGATGAGAAGGCTTTGGTGGATGACTGGCTTTACCCTTACAGATAGGATGCAAAATGAGCATATACGTGAAAAGGTTGGAGTAGCTCCAATGAAAGATAAGATTAGAGAGAGTCACATTAGATGCTTTGGCCACATTAAACGGAGGCCTTCTGAGGACCCTATTAGTAGGGGTGTCAATTTCGGGTCACGTGTCAGGTTCGGGTCAAACCCGAAATTGACCCGGCACTATTCGGGTCAACCTGAACCCGACCTATTTTTGAAAATGGGTCAGTTTTTCAGACCCGAATCTTACCCGCTTTGGGTCCGGGTCAACCCAAAACGACTTGAATGACCCATTTCTAACAAAAATTTGCTAGTTTTTTGGTCAAAAACGGGTCTATATCATCTTTTTTGGGTTAAAAATGGGTCAAAATCGGGTTAATCTCGGGTTGCAGGGTCAAAATCGAGTTTTCAAGTCAAAATGGATCAATTTCAGGTCATTTTTAGGTCAAAGGGTTAACCCGAACACGACCCAATTTTTGAAACGGGTCAAAATGTTGAACCTGAACCCGACCCATCCCGGGTTCAGGTTGACCCTAACCCGAAATTTTTGGGCCGAGTTCGAGTCGGTTTTTCACGTCGTGTAAAATATTGACACCCCTACCTGTTAGAAAAGTTGAGGTATTAGATTTCACTTATGTTAAAAAATGTAGAGGTAGACTTAAAAAGACTTGGTTAGAAAATATTAGAAATCATCTTTCTTTATTAGATTTAAGTGAGAATTTGACTTTTAACATAGCACAATGATGAAAAAGGATTTATGTAGTCGACCCTACGTAGTGGGACAAAGGCTTGATGATGATGATGTTGTTGTAGTAGTAGTTATTGTTGTAGGGTGATAAGAATACTGAATTCTTTCATGGTATTGCTAATAAATAAAATCCCTATCTCTACTATTATTTATTTTGATAGTGAAGAGTTGATTACTATGTTAGGGGTTGATTATTTTTCATAATAATTTTAGCTTTGATCGTATTTATAATCCTGTCTTTATCTGTTAGATAATTAATGAAGATGACAACAAATTTCTTATTCATAGCCCCTCTAAAAAAAAGATTTCTGACTGATACCATTAAAAGAATTCATTCTAACTCTGTTGCTGGTCTTGATGGATTCACTACTAAGTTTTTTTTTTTCTTTTATATCTTGGGAAATCATTAAAGCGGTTGTGATGGTTGCTATTAGAGATTTTTTTATAATGATTCTCCTTATGCTAAGTTTTTTTCTCTTCTTATAACACTATTTTGATTCCTAAAAATGAGGTTACTAACATTTGGGTGGATTTTATACCTATAAGTCTTTGTTCTTTCTTAAATAAATTAAACTTTAAAATCATTATGGGAAGATTGGCTTTTATGCTTCCTAAAATTATCTCTCCTGGTCAAATAGGGTTTGTTAAAGGCCATGGTATTTTTGATAATGCTAACATTTGAGTGGATTTTAGACCTATAAGTCTTTGTTCTTTCTTAAATAAATTAAACTTTAAAATCATTATGGGAAGATTGGCTTTTATGCTTCCTAAAATTATCTCTCCTGGTCAAATAGGGTTTGTTAAAGGCCATGGTATTTTTGATAATGTGCTTCTTTTGCTAATGAAATTATCCATGATGTTCATGCTAAATTGAAGGGAGGAAATGCTATTTTTAAACTTGAAATTACTAATGCCTATAACAACCTTAATTAGAAGTTTAATTTACAAATTTTTTTTTTTGTTTTAATTCAAATTCTATTATTCTTATTAAGAATAATATTAAAATTTATTTTTTTTTTCTGTGATCATCAATGGTAAAAGTAATGGTATCTTCAAATCTTCTCAAGGTATAAGAAATGGTGACCCTATTTCTCCTGCATTATTCATTATTATGTTTAAATATTTATCTTGGGGTTTTGTTGATATCTATTATCTTCATCCCAAGCTTTATTATCATAGTATTGGTTGTTTCCACAAAACTCATCTTAACTTTACTTATGATTTTATTATTTTCTCTAATGGTTCCTTAAACATACTCAATATCTTCTTAAAATTTCTTGTCTAGCTCCAAAAAAAATAGTAGCTTGAATATTAATAAAGATAAGAGTTGTTTCATTACTGCTAAATTTGTAAACTAATGTAGAATTATTGTTATTCATGATAAATGTGGTTTTATTTCTAAATATATCCCTATTAAGTATTTGGGGACCACTTTATTTAAAGGTAAGAAAGGTCTCATATTTTTGTGATATTTTTGTTTCTTTTCAAATGAATTATCCTCTTGGGCTTTTAATTTTCTTTCTTTTGGTGCAAGGTTAGTCTAGATTAAAAGGAAGCTTTACTCTTTACCTATTTATATTTTTCATGCTATCAAGCCCACTATGACACTTTATATATGCATGGAGAGACTTTATAACAAGTTTTTTTGGGTTTTAAGAATAACAGTTAGTGCATTCTTGGACTTCTTGGAAGAATAGCTTTGGTGTTCTACGAGTGGGGATTGGGTATAAAAGTATTGTAGATATGGCTCATATTTTTCTCATAAACTATGATTTTCTTTTAGATCCATTAAACGTTTGTGGGCTAAATTCATGATGAAAAAGTACTGCTAAAGTAAGAAACATCTTTTAGGTAACTATAAGTTTTGATTCTCTAGTGTGGAAAAGGCTTTGCACCACCAAGTGGGTTGACGAGAAATTTATTCAATAGGGTTTTAGTAATGGTCATATTTTCTTTTGAAAAGATAATTATATGGGGCCTCATTCTATTGATAATTATTTATACTCTTGTTCTATTGCTTATATTAAAGTGAATAGTTTCATTGATGATAATATTTGGAATGTTAATAAATTAATGGATTTTTTTCCTGATAATTTAATGGATAAAATTAAGTGGATTCCCTTGAAAATGTATAATGAGTATGATATTTTGTTTAAGTTATCAATTTCTTGCAACTTTGCTTTTAAAAATGTTTTGGATTCTATTAGACCTATTCATTGCAAAGCTTCTCTATTTTCTATAATTTGGCATAATAACATCCATATACTTTATTCTATTTTAGTTTGAGGAAATTTACATAAAAGTCTTCATATTTATGTTCACTTGATGAAAAAAAGATTTTATGTTCCTTCTAAATATCAATGTCACTACCATATTGAATCTTTGAATCATGTTGTTATAGCATTTAAAGTGTGGAGGTATTTTGATGATATGTTTGACATTTATAATTTCAAAAATGATATTGATATTTCATCTTTATTGCAAGCTTGATTTTCTCTACTTAAAGGTTACATCGCCAATTTGATTCGTATTCTTATTTCATTCCTTTAGAAGGAAGGAATGATTCTAAGCATCAAAACATTAAGATGAACTTAATGTGCATTATTTCTAAAGTGAAAGATAAAGTTCTTCAATTGTTTTCCAAACATCTAAATATCATTAAAGATATTTGGGTGAAGGTTGATGGAAATATTTTATTATATTTTATTATTGGTAATGCTTCTAGGAATCCTAAATATTTTTATCTTCTCACTAGATGCTTTGTATGTTCAAGTTTTGGATTACTCATATTTCTTGTGAATGTAACTATTGTGCTGACTAGCTTGCTAAATTTTGGTGCCAATTAGATTGTTTACATGATTTCTCCCGTTATCATTACCACAACCTTAGAGGGGGATGATAAATTTGGACAAAGTTTAATTGCCTTACTTGAGAATTTAATGGCTTTGCCTTTGGTGTTGTTTGTTTTCTTTCTTATTTGCTTTCTCTAGTTTTGGTCCATCCTCTTCATGCGCGTTCATCCTATCTATGTTTCAATGAAGTGTTGGGTTATTTCTTGGTTATTTTGATCTTGTTGGATTTTAGTGCCATGAGGTCTATTCCCATTCTGGCTTTTCCCCTTTTGATTATTCTTAATTATCCTTCATTCTATTCTAGTTTGATGAATGTTTTTGAGTGGGTTGAATTTTACTATGATTGCAAGTGGATTCTATTATGAGTGGAGTTTTTCCTAGAAGCTTACA
Source organism: Dendrobium catenatum (assembly GCF_001605985.2). Classification (NCBI taxonomy): domain Eukaryota; kingdom Viridiplantae; phylum Streptophyta; class Magnoliopsida; order Asparagales; family Orchidaceae; genus Dendrobium; species Dendrobium catenatum. Next base: position 146,816 of record NW_021319856.1, on the reverse strand, counting down.
ACCTATTTCTACATTTACCAAATAGTAATCTATTCTGCGGGTTTGATGTTTGGTTGACTTGGTATGGGAATTTTGGGGAGTGGATACTCCATAATGATTAGTATTATTGCAACAAGTCTTTTAGTTTAATTTCTCTAGTGTGAGCTAGTGGTTGTTTGTTAGATAGCTGTTGTTTAGTAAATTAGTTGGTTTGGGAATTTTTTACTTTTGTTAATCCATCTCATTAACTATTTGAATGGTTGTTTTCTACAATTTTGTTAGGACGGGTTCTAGATACTACACTTATGAGCTTTATTTATTCATTGATTTTATTTAATGTTTCCTTTTTATTTTCTTATCCTTATTGTGTGCTTTAACAAGTTTTTCTTCCTAGATCTTGGTAGTTTTGATTTGGCTACCTCTATGGTATAGATGTGTTTCAATTAGTTTGGGTTTCTTAAGGTTGTGTCTTTATCATGGATTTATTTTTCCTGTGGGCCTTCTGATGTTGTGTTTTAATGGTGGTTGTCCTACTTTTTTTTTTTCATCAAGTGTCGGGTTGCTATTTAGACCACTTATGTTTTCCCTGTCGGGTTGTCATGTGCCTCTTTTTGTTTAGATCTATTGTGTTCCTATGTTGTTCCAATGGCATCCTTGATTTTCTTGTTGTACTTATTGAAAGTTTGATATGGATGTTATGCCTAAGTGAACTTATCCCTTAGCACAATAATACGAAATCAATACTTTCACTTTGATGTGGAATCTAATTAAATTATAAACAACTACAATAATGATGATTATATTCTAATCATCACAACGAAATATTAATCATAGATTCTTACTAAGCATTTTCACAAAAAATAGTGCAGAAAAAGTAAAATGCAAAAGTAGAAAATCAAAATATACACACTAGAGATTTATAGTGGTTTGACCAAATAATGACATATGACAATCCTTGCAGTCCTCCTCTCTAGTTATTATACTAGCACTATAGTGTCTCCCCTTTAGCCACCACATCTAGGCAAAGAATCCCTTACAAAATCTCTTCCACCAACTAGGTGTGATAGAGGACCATAATTCTTTTCACCCTGTTGGTGACAGCAAATAACCTTGGAATCTTTTTCACCTTCCGTGGTGTGGAAGAGTAGCTTGGTCCTTAGTTAAAAAAGAGATCTTCTTCCTAAAACTTCCCTCAAGATAAACCTTGAACAATCGAGGAACTCAAGTATAAGTTCGTCGGATTAACCATGTAAAACGCCCTCTCACAATCCCTTGAAACCCATAGGGATCTTCTTCCTCTCTCACAAACTCAGCCCTTTCTCTCCCAAGCTCTAGGCACTCTCTTCAAGCTTTCTTGAGAAGAAAGAACTTAGTGAATGGAAAAAAGACACATATAAAGTCTTATGAGAAAGATTAAATAGAGGACTTCAAGAAACCCTAATAACTAAAATATATCAATTCTGATCATACAGTATGATCCTTGATCGTATAGTACGATCAGTTGAAAATATCTCTGTTAGTACTATATAAAGAGTAAAGAGTTGCACAGTCAGTTCAATTGATTAAGCTGGTTGTCAAGTACAATATGGTCATCATCCAAAATGATTAGTATAATTAATTTGGATTATCATCCTGCACAATTGGCTATGATAAAATATCGTCATATACAAAGATTGGTTCGTATAGCACGATTTATTCAATCATACAATATAATCATACTAGACCAATTAATATAAATTTGATCCCTAAATATAATATTAACTTAGGAAATATTTAATTACATCATACTATACAATACCTATCATACCATACAATTAGTATATAATTTGTATTTTCAAAATATTGCCTAAATTTTGATTGACGACTAAGATCATGATTTTAATTTATCGTCCAGTACAATTAGTTCAAATAGCTTTAATTATATAATTAGTCATTTTAATGATTTGTTGAGCAGCTAATCATATAATAAGATACCTCTCATATATTATGATTAGCTTAGAAAATACTCTTATAATTTTTCTCTCTATTACATTCCCATGAGAGTGTGTATGAATGGTCAGCAGGCTAGAATACATTTTGCAAGTCTTGACTCAAGAAATTGAAAAATACATAAATAAATTTTACACTCTTTCAGTATATCATATTCTACCAAATCTTGAGCCCTTAATATTTATTGAGTGGTGCATAACATTCCTAAAATATTAGTACACACAAAAGCAAATACATAGTACAAATACTAGGAGACACAAATATGTAATTAGTAATGTTTATTATCACCAAAGCAATATGTTAAGATTGTTCCAATTTAGTTTTTCGAATATTAAGATTCTCACAACATGTGTGTTTTTTATGATTCCAAATCTTATTATTTTACTTACTATTTCTCCTAACATATTTTGGATATATTTTTTTTGTTATTTGTGTGTACTAATATTTTAGGGAAATCATACTCCATAGATTATTGAAGACTTCAAATCAGATTAGATTAGGGTTCATTGTAATTGAAGTCTATATTTTTCATTTTATTGAGTCTGAGAGAGTGTGATTGTAATTAAATAATATTGCATACACACTCTGGGGGAGTGATTAAAATATATAATTTTTTAAACTAATCATACTGTACCAAATCATTTCGTACGGGACAATTTATTTAGTTATTCACTCATGTGAACAGTTAAAAGAACGAGAGAAGAAAAGTTTTCTAAGTACTGATTGTATTGTACGAAGGGTTTTTTGGACAGATGACTTCCAGAGTATGAATTGGACATGTCCCTTTTCATCATGATGATTCCCAAAGTTTTCTGGACTGATCGTACTATATAATCACTTGATTGTACAGACGATGTCCAGAGTACAAATTAGATGGGTCCGTTTTCATTTCGATGATTCCCAAAGTTCTCTAAACTAATCATACTGTATGATCACTTGAACGTACAGATGATATCTAGAGTACGAATTTCATGGGTCCCTTTCATCCCAATGATTCCTAAAGTTTTTGAACTGATCATACTATACGATAACTTGATCGTATATACGACATCCATAGTATGAATTGGATGGATCCCTTTTCGTCTCAACAAATGATAAATTTTTCTGAATTGATCATACTATATGATGTCCTGTTCGTATAAACGACATGCATAGTACAAAATTATGGGATGCCTTTTCGTCCCAACGAACTTAAAAATTTATTAACCGTTTATATAATATGAATAGGTTTCGTATTGGATAATCATCATGTATGAAATTATTTTCTACAATTTCTTGCTAGTTCATACACAATAGTTTTTGAACTATTCGTATGTATGAAAATACCATCGTACTACACGATCGTATATGCTCAAAATGGAAAATTTTAATTTTCTTGATGCTTTTTTGTATCTTTCATATTGAAGGTCCTTAGAAACTTGTGTGAAAATTATTGTTCTTCGTGATTTCTTAAGAGCAAGTGAAAGAGTGTTTTTGGAAGAGTGTTTGAAAGAGAGTTCTTGTAAATGGAGTGTGAAGGGATCACAAAGTTACTCAAAGGTAAGAATTTCTTAATTTTCGTTTTTTTTATTACTCTTCCTTTTATTCTTTCTGGTTGCTTGAGAGAAGATCTTTGAAGAAGATCTGATACTCTACTGACCGACACTTAGAGGGTATGAAAGGATGATGATGCTCTGCTGACACTTTAAGGATGTGAAAAGATGACGGTTCTCTACCGACACTTGGAGGGTGTGAAAGGATGACGATTCTCTGTCGCACCGAGGATTGTTGGAAGAGAGGGAAATTGTGAAAGCTTCTCCACCTTACTGTGGAGGTAAAAGGAGAGTCACTTTAGTAATAGTGTAATTCCTAAAGAGGGAGATTTCAGGGAGTGGATGTAGGTCGTGTTTGAACGAACCATTATAAATCTTTGTATCAATTTATTTTCCATATTTTTATTTTCTTCAATCTTATTGTTGGGCTTGAAAATCATATTTGAATATAAATTTAAGTTGCATATTTTTTAATATTTGATTTTCTATAAAAAATCAAGAAGGTTTTTTAAATTACCTATTGACCTCCCCTCTTGGTAGCCTTGGGCAATTGCGTGGGTCTAACAACCTATTCAGTTTTAACACCATATACTTGTTAGCTCGAGTTGCAACACCTAGTCCTTGGCTAGGTGTATTTTGGTCATCTTGCATCTTATCTTTCGTCCCGCTTGTATTCTTTTGGCTACATTGGTTTGCGGAAATTTTTATCTGGATATTTTTAGTTTTTAATTAATTATTCTAATGTTTAATTGCCTTTTTCCTATTCCCTACTTATTTGTTTTTGTAGGTTATAATCATTTTTATATGTATATTGGTTTGTACTTTATTATTAAAGATTATTAAAACTCAGGCTTAAATTTTTGGGATATGGTTGCTTGCCAACCTTTTTATCTCTTTAATATACTATAGTAGGGATCTTATGCTCGTAAGTTTTAATTTGGCTTTTTGATTTTAGCTTTTTAAGCATTTAGTAAGCATTAAATCTCTTTATAAACATATAATATTTTTGCTATTAATGTGTAGACTATATTTTGGGTTTTAACAAAAAAATAAAAAATAAGAAATAAAAATAAAATAGTGTTATTTCTTTGAGTGATTAATTTGTTAGGGCATATAGTTTATTATTCTTCTCATTTGATTATTGTAACTAAAATATCAATGATATTGTATGCTTAGAATAATTTTCATTTTCTTAACTCAAAAAGTGAATTTGTATTTGTTAAGGTTGTGAAAATCAGACCAAACAATGAACCGGTAGAAGGAGAGGTTCAAGGTTTGACCGATTTAACCGGTCGAATTTGGGTCGAACTGGATGACGTAATAAATAAAATTCATATGACATAAAAATCAAATAATAATATAAATTTTTTATCAAAAAATAAATTGAATACAAATATTACTAAAATCTTATATAATTCTGAACTTAAATATATTTAATTTTTAAATTTAATTCAAATTTAAAATATATTTAAATTATATATCGATTTTTAAGTTTAACATAAATTATTATTTATTTATGTTACATTTTTATATAAAATTTATACTTGTAAATAATATATTCAATTCATATTATTATTTTACATTTATAAATTATTGATGTTAGATTAGATCATTTATTTTAAATAAATAATTAATTAATTTTATAGTAAATAAAATAAAAAATCAAGAATTTAATTTATTTAACATTCTTAACCAAAAAAAAATATTATTTATTTCATAAAAAGTTTATTTAAAAAATCTATTTTAAAATAGATAGTGAGTGTTAAAATTTAATAGTTAAACAGTAATAACTTCAAATTTTTTTTGTCCTACATTACTTGGAGAACTTTCTCTTGATAATGCTTTTACTTTATATTGCCTTTTGGGTTAAAATGAATAAATATCTCACATAAAGTAATGAAGCCTTCTAAAATTTTGAGTTGGAATTTTTTAATGTAAAAGTAAGCATTTCAAATTTAAAATTAAGTTTCAAATATTACTTAATATTTGTTCTTAATATTTTAAAATAATTTACTTTATTATTCAAATAATTTTAAATTTAAATTGGCTAGTTTAAGAGAACTCTAACCAATTTAGGGGTTTAGTGGTTGAACCAACGGTTCTAGCCATTTCGATGTAAAAACAATTTTTAGGATGAACTGGACTAGCCCCTAAGGCCAGTTCTAGCCAGTCCGATCAAGGTTTTAAAAAATTTGTATTTATATGTTATAAATATGTCTATATTTACATTGTCAATATCGCACAAATTTGAATGATGTTAAGTTTGTTGTTTTATTTAAAAAAAATAATTATTGCACAACAAATGATGTCTCCATGAAGAAGATGACCCCGACAATCATTTAACCAAATTTTTAATATAAAATACAGATTTGAAGATCTAATGTATTAAATAAAATAGTTTAAAATATTTGTATAAAATTAAAAATTTGAAAGGATGGCTTGCAAACTTTATGATAAATATGTGGACAAGTTTTTGTAAAATTGCATGTTTATTGCATGATAAGATTCCTAGTTTTATTTTATTTCTATTATAAAGAGTTATATTGAAGTTGTGGGTTTAGAAACAATATGCATAAGGGAAGAAAGTTAAAGTTCAATATAAGGTTATTAAACCTAGTTGAACTATAATAGCACACTAAGAGGGGGGGGGGGGGGGGAATTGATGTTCTAAAATAATTTTCTTTTTCAAGGAACTCTTTTTTGAAAAATTTTAACTAGACTCACAATGATAATTTTAAAACAAGTTATCTCAAGTGGAAGCAAACAATAAAACAACCAAAAATAGTTTACATTTGATCGTGTTGAAAAAGAATGCAAAAATATTTTTTAATATTTTGAGTTTCAAAATTTTTTTTGGCTCAGAAAAATTCAATCCAAAACAATCAGAATGTTTTCAACCATAATTTGCAAGAATGTTATATGAAGAAAATTTAAAAATACATAAAATAACGTGTTAAAAAATGAACGAGCATATCAAAAATTTTATAGTGATTCGGTCAAAACTTAACCTATGTCCACCCCTCAGATTCATTTGCGGGTATTGCACTAAACATTTAATGACTAAAGTTTTCTCGCACAACAAGATAGAGAAACCTTTACTTGATCACTTTAAGTCTTTCAATGAGCAGTGGAGAAGCCCTTTCACTAACCTGATGTGGCATAGCAGTCGAATCCCTTTCACCAACCCGGTGTGGGGGAGTAGCCATATCTTTTGATGCCACGAGCCTTTTCCAGAGTTTCCCTCAAGCAAAGTAAAGACTCTTAGAAGAAGAAGATGAATTTTCATGGAGTAACCGTGTGTAGAACCTCTCTAACACACTCTATTAATCTCATAAGGTTCATCTATCTCAAAACCTCACCTCTCTCTTAGAAAAATTAAGCTTTAAGCTTAATCTTTGCATATGACAGACCTTAGGATTTGTAATGCTAGTGAGATTTTTAATGTAGTTAATAATAACACCGCTATATTGATGATATATAGAAAAGGAGTGATGTTAACTCTATCATTTGCTTAGATAATGATTGTGTTTCTTAGAATGTGTTGGATGATGTGGGAATTTTGAACTAGTGTGTAATCTAATGGAAGGTGAATGTTTCTTGGTTTGTTTCAGGTCTACTTGGTTCCAATTGTAGTAAAGTGCAAATTCTGTGTTATAAACTTTTTGGCACGTGGTGAAAAGGGGTAAAAATTCATCAAAATCTCGATAAGTGATGGCTACAGTGTGTCTGGAAACATAAGATTGGATTGTTTTTTCTTTGATGTTAACTTTTAAACTCACAAAAATAAAGAGGAGCTCAGATTTGAACATAAAAGCTAAAGTCATATGAAATGGAAGTGTAGAGCCTTCAAAAAGATATAGTAACTAAACATTAAAAAATTCTTAATTCATGATTTTGGAAGGGGTTATCGTTGTAACTCTATATCGATGGTATCCTTCATCGTATGTTATATCTATAAATTGTTCATCGATATCTCTTCGGCAGAAACTTGCTGCTAGAGTACTTGAACGCTTTCCTCCTGCCATTTGGAAGACTATGGAAAGATACATGAAGACAAGAAGAATAATAATGGTGTGATTAAAATGCATAGAATTGCCCTTTCTTTAGATCATACAATATGATATACAACACTAAGTATGATTAGAGGAATTCAATTCATCTTAACTAAATAGTACAAAAAAGTTGGTCAAATTTTATAGTATGATCGGAATTATACTGGACGATCTTCATTAAATCATTCATCTCTAATAATCAAGTTGTACAAACTTTGAATCAATGGATCATGTTGTACGACTAAGAATTCATAAAGTATGATGATTAATTAAATATTATATAGGATGAATTGAAAATGCCAATGACCACTATCACGTGTATCGTACAATACAATGAAATGGTTGTACATTAGAATGTAGTGGTTCATACAGTATGACCACCAATAATTGATTTGATCTGGACTATTTAGTGGGTTATGTGGTGACGATGTGAGGATCTATTGATATCATACAACTTGAAGTAAATCATACAATACAATGTGAATAATTGTTTCTTTAGTGTGAAATGATCCTGAAAAAATCTATGAGCAAATTTCACAAACAATCAATCATAAAAAAAGAGATAAATAGAAATGAACAGGTACAAACAACCATAAACCCAAACTTGTAATATAAATAATTAAAAATCTACTAATTGTTTCTATATTCTTAGCCCATTATCTTTAAGCATTGATATCTATGACACCTAGTCTAATCCTTAGTGTATTGAAAGTCTCAAAACTAAGGGGTTTGGAAAATATATTTATCAATTGATTTTTAGTAGCTACATGATGTAGTTATATATCTCTTTTCTCTATATGATCTCTGATGAAATGTTGTCTAACATAAATATGCTTTGTGCAAGAATGTTGAAATTGATTTTTGAAATACACATAACACTAGTGTCATCACACATGATAGGAATAATGCTTACAGGAAGTGCAAGGTAAACAATTTGTTACTTTAGCCATAAGACTTAAATAACATAACTTCCTACTATTATGTATTCTGATTCAGCAAAAGAAATTTCTTCCTTGATGTAATTGACAATACGAGATGGAGCAGTATATCCTACTTGTATCATGTTCAAATTGCAATAATCAATTAATTACAGGAAAGTCAACACACAAAATTTTTAAAATAAGAAAGGAATATTATTAAACATTGATGGGAAAGCAATCCAGTGTTATTCAATAGTATTACGATTACCATTAAAATTATTCATTAGTTCTACTTAAGATTTTTAAACCAATAATTCTAGAGAACCCTCTCTGATACTAATTGAAAGTTCAATATGAGATTGCTAAACATAGTTGAACAACAATAGCACACAAAAAGGGGCTGAATTGATGTTTGAAAAACCTTTCTTCTGCAAGATACTCTTGTTTTAAAAATTTGAACAAAACTCACAATGATAATTTTAAAATATGTTTTCTCGAGCGAAAGCAAATAATTAAACAACCAAATAAATTTTTTTACGTTTGATCTTGTAGAAAAATGAATGAAAAAATTCCTTTTGGTCTTCTTTTTTTTTTACTAAAAAAAATTAAATGCAAAAGAATTACAATGTTTTCAAACCTAGATTTCAAGAATGTAACATGAAGAAAGTAAAAAATTTAGAAAATAAAGTCCTAAAAAAATAACGAGACTACTAAAAATAAGGTTTGATAAAAAATTGACCAACGTCCACTCCTCCCAAGTCTCGTCTCTAGATATTTCATTAAATATTTGGTAACTCTCCCTTTATCCACACAAGAAGGTGCTTAAGCCTTTACACAATCACTTTCATCCTTCCATGATGCAGCCGAGAAGCTAAATCCCTTTGACCAATCCAGTTTGGCGAAGTAGCCAAAGCCCTTTCACCAATCTGGTATGAAGAAGTAATCAAATCCTTTGACACGACGAGCCTCAACCCGAAGTTTCCTTCAAGCAAAGCAAAAACTCTTGGAGGAAGAAGGTGAATGTTCATGGAGAACAGATGCACAATCAATTGGTTAGATAGGATAGTTTGCATCGGATATGCAACAAATTTTTCACTGCAACTCAGCCGCAAAAAAATCGTCGAAAATTTCCGTCGAAAATTTCCATCGCAAATTCCATTGACATTTTCAACAAAACATAATCAATGGTAAAAGTACATGCGGCAATTTTTTATTTTTTATTTTTTATTTTTTTTTAGCTTATATTTTGTAAATCTAAAAACACTATTTTGATTTGATTTTAGTTCACGTACAGAAATTTTAATTGTTGAAGTACTTCATACATATAATTCCAAATTTCGTAGAAAATCATTATATTAGAATTTGAAACTCACAAGAAATGGAAAGCCTCAAATAATATCAAAATAAAAAACTAATAATAACTCCCAAGAAAATAAGGTACAGATTAAGCTCCAAGTTCAGAAGATATAAGATTTTTCATGCATAAAGAGAACTTAGCCAACACTTTACTGTCTCAGTTTCAGAGCCTGTTGAATTAAAGAACAAATCAGCCCGAGACAAATTGCTTATGGGAACGTTCACAAATTTCAAACTATTTTCTTTGGACATATAAAAAAAAAATTTATTTCAAGCGAAAACATTTTAATACTTACGGATTTTTTTTTTCTTATTCCATTGCAAAGATTCCACTAAGTTATATATATGTAATTAAGTAAAGATTTATTGATAAAAGTTTATATTTGTTCATTTTTTAAGGTAAATTTAATCATTTTTAATTACTTTGAAATGAAATATCATATGTAAAATTTTTAAAATTTCTTCTTTTTTCCTTTGCATTTTGAGGGTTGTAGGATTGATTTTTTTTTTTTTTTTTGAAACCTAAGAAAGGGATAAGGGCTTTGTCTTAGTAAAACTTGTTCGGACTAGTAAGCTGGCGAATTGATCTTTGGTTTTTCTCACATCGAAAAAATCAAAATTTTGGCGTTTAGAGAAAAGTTCAATTGAATGTGGGTGATTGATAAATGCTTTATTTATTTAAAAATCTTTATTTTATAGAAAAAATCATGTTAGAATTTCCTGATAATTTTTTGCTGGGATACAATAACAAGCCTTTATCCTATTGTGGGGTATCGGCTAGATGAATCATTTTTCTCCATTATGTTCTGTTAAGAGTCTTTCTATTTATAGTAAAGAAATGTCATTACTAGTATTTTCTAATCAAGTTTGTTTAGATCTATTTCTATCTTTCTTAATATAAGTTAAATCTGTGAACATTTCTAAAATAAACATAAAGTTGAGACTGGAGGCATTCAGAGTCCGCCCAGAATAAATAATACTTCTCTTAAGAGCTGATTTGATTGCTTATAAATTAAAAAGTTTTTTTAGGAAATGATGAATTCATTTTCAATTATTTTGAGAGTAAAAAGTAATGATTTCATTTTAAGAAATCGATGAAATCACTTTTGATCTCTACACATCTCCTTCATATTTATATCTTAGTTTCAAATATTTCTTTTAGATCTTAATTTTCTCCCAAAATTTTATGAGGAATTCTTCAAAAAATTATCTTTTATTTTATATATCTTTTAAATATGGGCGTCACATCAGCAATTTTATAAAATTTTTCTTACTCGGTCCTTTTTGTTATTATGCTCGCCCTGTCATAAAAGCTCAACATTGACTGTTAACAATATAAAAGAAATTTAAAAAATGTTCAACACATGATATGTTAACAGGTATGCTTTTTTACCTATAAAAACCAGAGCCTTTAGGTCATACAAATCACCCAAACTTGCTTCTCTTCTCAGATCTTTTGCTTAGCTATCTAGGAAATGAATATGCTCAAGATTTGTGTGGTGGTGCTCGTTCTTCTGACGCTTCTTATAGGCCTTACCAACGCTGAATGCTGTGTTCCACAACATGGAGGCGGTTATGGTTGTAACAAGAACATAGTTTTCAATCCTTCGCGATGCTGTGCTAGATATGGAAGATGGAAATGGAGTTGCCCGTAGATGAATAAATATTTACTACGTGTTATTAATGATGATTTACTATCATAGTCCTATTTCTTCGCGTGGTTAGCTTGTTGGGTGTTATTTTAATTTTATTATGCTACTTGTTTGATTCCAAACGAAGCCTTAATGTACATAAGTTTCAGAAAAAGCATTTAAGTATTTTTAACAAAGATATTTTCTCTTTAAAATTATGAATTGTATGTTGATTAATAATTCCTACACAGAGAATCATCAAAGGAAAAATTATTATGTGGTCAAAAGATTGAAATTTGTAAATATAACTGATATTATTTGGTTGTTGTGAAATAAATATAACTGATATTGAACCCTTCGAATTATTTTCACTTTCTTGTTGACCTCAACTCGAAGCCAAAGAAATTAAAAAAAAAAAGGAAATCGCTTACCTGTAGATCGACAACATCCACATCCTCACTAGAAATCTTGACAGAAATTCCACTAGAAATCTCGCATACCTTGTATCAGTCAAAGGATCCCCGTAAATCCTGCGAAATCACTATATCTGTGGCTGACGACGCGATCACTTTGTGTAAATCCCTTGCCTCGATCAAGTTTCCGCGCTCCTCTTTAAAATGTCGATGGAATGAAGCCATGAACTTCTTCCCCCATTTGAACACACATTTCTTCCCACCGCAAGCTTCCTGCTCACCTACCTCCTGCCTCCAGCTAACCACGATCTACATAATCCTTCCTCATTGCGTCAAACTCACTATTCGCAAGCCACGATTAACTTGATCTCGCCAAATCCCGAAGCTTGCAGCCGATCTACCAAGCTATGCCAACAACTTCCTCTGTCGATCTCCCTCACAGCAGACCATGGAACCCAAGTCCACAAATGATTCCAGATCATTCTCCTCCACTCGTCTGACCTCAGCCGCTCCTCACCCTGCAAGCCGCTTGAGCTTACCTCCACTCCAATCAAACCCAGCAGAACCAAACTCCTCTACCAACGCATCCCACACCCAAACAACCTACATAGACCCAACTACTTCATCTCGTTAACCTCAAATCCATCCGCAGTAACTCCACTTCAACAACCTATTTAACCAATTAGTAGCCCACTTCACTTCACAACTCACTTCAGTTCAATAGTCCTTTACTTCCAACCACTCATCTACTCAATCACAGCCAACATTTTCTACAAAAGCCCAATCCAAATTCCAACCTTAACAACCCCAAAACAACACCCTTTCATTAAACTCAAATACAAAAAAAGCAAGTTCTTTTTTTATTTTACCTTACTACTGTTAGCATGAATTGCTGTTATTGTTATTTACTGTAATTAAGATTACTAGTATTAGCTAATTTGTATATATATATATATATATATATATATATATATACACTTTGCTAAAAAAAAAACAAAGAGAGAGATGAAAAAAATAAGGAAAAAAGGGGAGGGAGAAGGAAAAAAAAAAGAGAAGAAAAAAAAGAAAGAAAGAGAAAGTGAAGATTTCTCTCATTGGCACCTTATTTTCGGGCCTATTAATTGTTTAATTAAACAAATAAGTCTCACACATTTATTTTTGAAAAAATATTTCTGAAAGTCTATTTTAAAAAATATTAGTCATATATTAAAATATGAAGGATACTTTCTCATGCTTTTGTGATCATTCAAAAAAAAAAAATAAAAACTTTGCTCAAACATCTCCTTTCAAACAATCTTCTATAATAGTCCCAAGGCTCAATTGAACAAAGCACTTAGCAATGTCTTCTTAATTAATCACCTCTGCTTCAATGTGCTTAGTTTTATGTTACCACCTTTTTTTGAGTCACTTGATATATGAAAGTATAGAAGTACATAGATATAACTGATAATCTATCTCAAATCACTAGTAATTTCTTTTTATGAAGTTATACGAAAGAAAGTATTTTAGAATCGAGAAGAAAATACAAATGAAAGCCAAGTCTTCAAGTACGATATTACAAAATGTACAATAAGTGAAGTTTGACAAAACCAACCTATAGTTGAAAGTTTTTTTGAGCATTTAGGCCAATTAAGGCTAATTTATACACACATCACATACGTAAGATTTTAGCCCAAGACCTCTAACTAAATTAGTAGACAAAGCTCTGAACAAACATACCTCGTGGAGTTGCATACGCATAGTTGAAAGTTAAAGCATGACAATGATCAAGAAAAAATATTTGATTTTAACATAATCATAAAATTTTCTTCGCACCTTTGCTTTTCTGTTGGTATATATATCACTTCCTAAACTCATTCTATTCTCTTAAGGGTTGATTGGGTTTCTCGTAAATAAAATTAAAATTTATTTTTAGACATGATGACTTTATTTTTCAATTATTTGTGGTGCAAAAAATAATGATTTCATTTAAGGAATTGATGAAACCACTTTTGATGGTTACAAGCCTCTTTATTTTCATAATTTTTTTTTCAATCAGTCAAATAACACTAGGATAATTATGTGTTAAAAGTGCAAATAAATCACTTAGCCACAACTTATTCGCCATTTACATCAAGTGCCTTAATTCATTACAATTTCCTCTGTTTAGGGTTACTGGTTTCATCCTCCCTCAGTCGTTAAAATCTACTACCCTCTTGATGCTGCAATACTAGTGTCATACTTGCTAGTGATGGTAATTTCTTCAATATTGTTATTGGATAACTTATTATTTTTAGGACTTCTCTACATAGTCAGTCTTTATCCTTCAATTCATAAAATTCTACCATTGGTTCTTTCTATCTTAATTTTTGTGGTGCTTTTATTGATTAATCAAAGGACTCCACTGTTGTCTATGGGAGCCTTCAAATTGGATCTTCATTATCTTGATACTCCCATAGTTCTAACATATTTAAACTAATTATAGTGCTACTCTGCCAACATTTAGTCTTCTTCGAATGGATAATCAAATTCATTTATGGTCAACCTTTCTTAGTTTTTTATTTTTTTTAATCTAGTCAATCCAGAATCTTCCCATAATCATCTTTACCTAGTGTTTCTTCTTCTTTCCAATGTTTCAATCCAAGCCTTTGTGGTGTAATTCTTTTTTTTTAGAGTCATTTAGGTTTCGTGTTACCTTAGCCAACACGATTTCCTCCTAAAATTTTACTCTGTTATTACTCAACGACTTTAGCATCCATTCCGTACTATAGATTGATGTTATTTTTCTTATTTTCGTGTGTCCTTTCACTATTAGTCGCTCCTTTCTTTCATGGTCATCAATTCAATGTCAATTCTTTCTCTCGTGGATTTGCTCTTGTGAAGGATGCCACACTACCTCTCCTCTTCCTACCACTACACTTTCTCCTTGAACGTCTCAATTTACATTTTTCCTACCAATCTCCCATAATCATATCCATCTATACACTCCTTTAATTATGTCTTCTTGATCATCATCTTCTTCTTCTACATTAATCCTATATTTTTTACCGATCCTCTTCAGAAACATCCACTCAATTTTTATTCTAGGTGCCACCAAATCTTCTTACTTGCATCGAACTCTAACCCTACTTCTTGAAGTCTTTGCTAGGTCAACCTACATGATGTAATGCCCCATAATCAAATTCGTTTGTTCCTTCTCTTTTTGGTAAAGTCAAAAGGGGGAGAAAATATATGTTTCATTATGTTTTAATAGATTCTTCTACTTGTGTTACTTTATTTTCTACTTGTTATTTATTATTATCTTTTTTAAATCAAAATAATAATAATAATAAATAAAATAATACAAATTTGAAATTTACAACCCCTATTTTTTTAAATCTATCACCTAGTAAGGGGAAGCTTAAGAGAAAAAAATATTTATTCTACCTAACAACCAACATTATTTGACATTATGAAAAATGGAGAGATTGTTACAATCCAGGACCCCTAGCCTTCTATTTCATTAATGACAAATATTATTGATTAAATTGTTACTTTTCTTACTAAATATTTAGATATTTCTTTTATCATTGAACACTAACATTGTAGGTAAGACATACACTGTTCAAAGCTACTAAAAGCTTAAGAATGGGTAGAATAAGATTGTCAAGTAACAAAGTCTATAATTTTATTTTTCTTTATTTTCTATTTCTTAAGTCTAGTTACATAAGATTGTATGCAATTGGGTGACAATACACACACACACAAGGGTAGTCATCTAAATTTTAATGTTAAAAATTTTTGTACTAATCATATTGTATGACTTATAATTGTAGTGTATGATCAATATATAAGTAGGGGATTAATGGCTAATTGAAAAACTAGTTTCTATGAAATAATTATACTGGGCGATCATGATCGTACTATATAATTTTTACGATATGAAAACACTAGCCACCAGATTAATTTAAGAAAGATTTTGAAATTTAATCTTTGAACTAATTGCACTATATGAACATTTGAATTCTTGCTAGAATTAACACACATAATTAGTAAATAAAATAATAGTTTAATTAATTATAGACAATTATATTATATGATATAGATCGTACCAAATGATTAACAGAAAAAAAATTGTTCGTCCAAAGATCGTACCAAACAAAACTATGATTTATTGAACTATTTATACCAAATGATTTTCATATTATACTGGACAACTTACTCAAAATCAACTAATCGCACTATATGATGAGAGCAATATGGGATTATTAGCAGAGACAATTTTCAATCTTCCGAGGAATAGTTCCATGTAAAAAGAGGAAATTAAACATATTTTGCGATGATCTCTGGATCTTATTGTACGATATGTTCATAAAATTTGAACAGTTCATTTGAATGACTATTAACATCTTACTGGACAGGACTAGTTTTGAACTGATCAAATTGTACAAACTCCGATTATACTTTATGATATCTAACTTAGTTTTTTAGGGTTTCTTAAAGGCCATTAATTAAACATATGTTCTAAAGATTCTATTTGAATAGAGGAGATGATTATGTCACTACTGAAGAGACTCGGAGAGAGAAGCTTTTAAGAAATCTAGGTTTTAAGAGGAATGAGAAGATGAGGTTGAGCGTGATGGAGGAGTGTGAGGGGATCACATGATTGCTCTGGGCTAGCTATACCCTTGCTCCTCCTATGGAGTTGGTGAGTCTTTAGAAGCTCTCTAAGGAGAGAGTCTTCAAGTAAAGTGCTCAAGGTACTTTTCCTTCTTCAGGAAGGAGAAAAAGAAGCTGAGGTACTCTACCTTCTCTAGGAGGGAGAAAAAGGTGTTGAGATTCTTTGCCTTCTCTAAGATGGAGAAAAATGAGTTTAGGTTTTCTTCTATCATCAGGAGGGTGACATAACATTTAGCTCTCTACCACATCAGGTTTGGTGAAAGTGAGTCTATAGGGGATTCTTCATCTTACTGTGGGAACAAAAGGAGAGTCACTTTATTTTAGTCCAAATTCTTAGAGCGAAGGAATCTGAGGTCTGGACATAGGTCAAGATTGATTGAACCACTATAAAAACCTCTAGTGTGTTTTGTTCACACTTTTTATATTTCTTGGATTTTATGATTGTTATAACTACTTAGGAAAATTGATGATTTTTGCCTCTTTTCATAAATAAAAAATAATTGTAGAGAAATTAATATTTTTAATAAACTCTTTCTCTTACATAATCAATTTGAATTTGGTATTTCTAATTTCAAAAAAATTGTTTCAAAAATAATGTCATCGCCATTTTGGATTTATGAAAACCTTTTTAAACTACAAATTCACCTACCTCTTGGTGAGCCTCGGGCTTGTTCATTATGGTTTAACAACCTTCATGAACTTTCACTATGAATATTTTTTTGTGTTAAATAAAAATATAAGTTAGATGAAATCAATAATAGATATGATAAAAACAAACTTATACTGATATAGAGCATATCAAAATAACTTATTTGACTTTAACTCCACTTATTATTCATTATGTAACAATTAGTATTTTTCATCTAGGCTTCTCTCATAAATAGCTAGTGTATTTCAAGGGTAGAAAGGATATTCTTTTTTATATACTATTTCCATTTTCTCCCTTAATTATAGTATGATGATTTTTATCATAGTGTCAATTCTAGGGTTTAGTTTGGCTTTCACTTTCGATAAAGTTTTCCTCTCATTTTGTCAGATTTTACGATCCCAGTGCGTGGATCTATAGTATGTTAACTCTTTAGAGATTAGGGCCTCCTATGTTGAATATATGGGAAACTTCTTTAGCAACTATCTCTAGTATGAATAATGGTTTTATTTGCCTTAATAGGTAAGGTAACAATCTGGCTACATGATACTTTAAATATGTGGTATATGGTTGTTGAGTCTAGTAATTAGGTTGTTAAGCCTAAGTGAATGTCCCAAGGCTACCAAGAGGGGGGTGAATTGGTAGTTTAAAAAATTTAAATCCCCTTTTAGAAAATTATTGAACCGAAATAAAATTTCTTTTAAATTTTGTAGAAAAATATTTTTCAACCACAGAGTTTTTTTAAACTGAAATATAAAGTGCGGAAATGTAAAAACAGTAAAGTAAATGACACCAGATTTATAGTGGTTCGGTCTATAACCAGACCTACATCACAATATATATAAACAGACTTCATCCTGGTACAAAGTGGTATGAACAGTTCAAAAACATTCGTACAGTATGATTTATATATGATTGTAAATCATACTGTACGATCCATAACAATTCTGTTCGTACAGGACGATAGTCGGGATGATCAAACATCGTCTCTGTTCATCGTAAGGTACGATTGACATCGTACAGTACGATGAGACAAAATCGAAGAGATCATCCGGGATGATCTTCGGGATGATTATAATTTGTCTCTATTCATTGTATGGTACGAAGTGGTTCGTACAGTACGATGTTCAAATTATAATTAAGCCCAGATTTCTTGCACTAATCACGGATTAAATTATGTAAGTATTTAAACAAAATCGTACAATACAAATATGTTCGTACAGTAAGAGCGGCAGAAAACAACTTACTTAAGTTAAAACGACTGCTAGGGTTTTAACTTTGAACATATCATACAGTACGAATACATTCATACGGTACGATCTATTCACAAAATCGTCCTACAAAGCTCTGATCGTACGGTACGAAATAACATCGTACAGTATGATCTACAGAGAAAGAAAAACTCTAAAATTTTCATTTAAAAACACTCTCCCCCTGTGTGTGTGCATGGTTGCTCAAACTTTTATGAATTTTGTGGTCAGACTCAAGAAAATAAAAAAAAATAAGCAACAAAATACATTACAGACTCATACTCCTAATCTACCCATTCTTGAGTCATCATGTCGTCCTGAGTAGCTTTTGATCTTCCTAAAATGTTAGTACTCATGGATAATAAAGAATAAAATAATATTCAATGAATAGATGATTCAAACGACATTATTTGTCATCATCAAAATCTCATACTCGGGGTTATGGGTTGCAACAATCTCCCCCTTTTTGATGATGTCAAATAATATTTGTTGTAAGTAAGTGTTAAAGGCATTTTTTTAATTTAATTTAAACATAAGAACAAGAAGAAAAGAAATAAAAGAAGATGTAGTACGAAAGAAAAAAAATACGCATTTAACCATAGAAACAAAATACAACAACCTTCTCCCCCTTTTGACAGCACCAAAAGAGGAGCACACACTACAAAAGAAAAAACAACTACAATAGAAAGATAATTTATAGTGGAGGATCCTGATTAGTAGGTGGTGGAGGTGGGTTTGGTTGGAAGTACTAAAAGAGAGTGTCAAAGCACTGATGAATAGCAGTAAAGCGCTCTCCAAACCATTGCATATCTTTCTTGTGTTGCTGATATTGTTCTTGAATGTGAGTAGCGAGACGAGTCTAAAGTTGGTTGAAGCGTTCGACCAGATCGTCGTGAGGGTAAGCAGGTGCAGGTATTCGAGGTGGTGCATGTCGTCGTGGACATGCTTGAGCTGCAGCCGGGGCATCTTCCCCTTCTTCTTCAAAAATAGGTTCTTCCGGCTCGTGTCCCTGATGGAAAAGAATACGGAAAGAGGCATCCGTATAAAAAATAGGAAGATTGTCGGGTTCACCAGGATAGGTTAATTGATATTTATTTTGGAGAATATATCTTATAAGGTGTCCAAGAGCTATATTTTGTTTTCAGTGAGTGGTAGGGAGACGAATGAAGGTCATGTGGCGAATGTAGTCAATAATCAGATCAGCCTCGTCGAATTTTGTGTTGGCCATGATAAGGTAGGTAGTGACAGATAGGGTCGGGGTCATGTTAACACGGTCACCACCTTTGGGTATTTGTGGAGGTACGAAGGACATGTTGAATTATGCGCGCATTTCTATTTAGTGAAGAAACGAGAAGTTGGTGTTGATAGAATGCGGCGTTCCTAAGGACTCGATTAACGTCGCTCCAATCAAAATCATTTGTAAGAAAAGAACGAACCATAAGCCCTTCAGTAGATAGCCCAATGTGTTGAGCAATGTCAGCTTTGGTTATTTCAACATTTTGATGAAAAACAAAAGAGTGGAAAGTGAGGTTGTTGACAGTATAGGTCAGATTAGGTAGGAATTCTAGAAGGAGTTCAAAATTGTAAGGGAAGGCCAGGGTGAGAAGAAATTGGAGGGTGGTGGAAGCAAAGAGGTTCATTACCTCGAAGTTTAGAGCCTCCTGATTTAGCAGTCTAAAGGGTGTGATTTTGCAAGCTTTGAACTTGTGGTATGTATCCTTGTTTTTGGCATTCAAGAATTGAGCACTATGGCGAAGAGAGGAAGACGAGCTTCCCACTACCATACAACCTCTCTTGCTTGAACCAGACATCGTGTAGAGGCTGAGTGCAAGGTAAGAAGGAATCAAGTGGATTGATTAGTGGAGTGCAAGTGAAGAGGTCAGCCTACCCACCCAATTTATAGAGTTTTCTACACATCGTACAATATGATAGTAAATTGTACAGTACGATATGGTAATAATTGCTATGACGGTTCGTACCTAGAAAAGGAGGTCAAAACGTACAGTACGATGAATATCGTATAGTACGATCAGAGGAATATCGATCGTCCCAAGGAATTTAGTATGAATTTTGACCAAACATATCGTACTGTACGAACAGGTGTATCGTACAGTTCGAATTGCATTAATATCGTACCGAACGCCTTTATTTTGTTCTCATCCATTTGCTGAGGTGGATCGTACAGTACGATTTATGTACATCGTACAGTACGATCTGCAATAATAATGTACCAGCATGCTTAAATTCATCCCAATCCATTTGCTTTCGTGGCGCGTACAGTACGAAGAGGAGATATCGTACCACACGATGACCAATAATTAATCGTACAGTATGATTATAGTCATACAAAAAGATTAACAGAGACAAAATTTGTCGTTTTAGTGTGTTTTATGTAGATTACAGTATACCGTACAGTACGATCTGTGTATCGTACAGTACAATATTATAGAGTCAAGGCTGGTGCTTTATGTGTAGTGAGTGTGTGATGATCAGGAGCAGCCCTATTTAATTTTTTTTATTTTGTGTTGTTTTTTTTTTCCTCAAGGTGCTAAAGGTGTCAAAAGCTAGAGGTTTTGTGAATATGTCAGCTAATTGATCTCTTGTAGCGATGTGATGCAATTATATACCTCTCTTATCAACGTGATCTCTAATGAAATGGTGTCTAATGTCTATGTGTTTTGTTCGAGAGTGCTGAATTGGGTTCTTAGATATGTAAATTGCGCTTGTGTTGTCACACATGATTGAAATAGTTCATACAGGTAGGACAAGATCAAGAATTTGTTATTTTAGCCATAGTACTTGTGCAACACAACTTCCTACTACAATATATTCTGCCTCGGCTGTGAAAAGTGCTACTGAGTTTTGCTTCCTACTAGAACAAGAAACTAATGATTATCCTATGAATTGG